>NW_006432945.1:5742698-5776484 GCF_000325575.1 Pteropus alecto
CTGAGAAAACAAGCCCTAAGAGAGATAATAAGACCTAAATACACTCAACCATTGACAGTGGTCTGGTATTCCTGTTTGTTCAACTTTATGAACCCATATTCCTTAGAATCCACGAGTGTGAGTTGGACAGATTTTTCATGATGTCACTGTGGTGACATCCAAGACTTGGGGTTTGGCTTTGATGACAACTAAAGATAGAATGGTTGGTCAGTTTTCCTTAAATAATTTTCTTTACTTTCTTTGTTTCCTTGGTTGCTCCAAAGCAAGATTCTGTTATTACTGGCTTCTGTGGACACACTACCATCTACAGCACAGAAACATCACCCCAATTTGCAACTCTAGAGTTAAACCTTAATTTTCACCTCTTTCCAATAAATGACTCCCAACTGAACCAATTAAATTTCAAAATCTAAGTATTTTAGACATAACAGGGCTTCTGTAAACAATAAAATAGTTAATTATTAAACAGTTAATAAAGGGTCTTCCATTGATCTATAAATCTGAAAATATCTGCCTCTCATTTTTCAACATGTTTATGTGATGGGATATCTCATTCTCTCCATATGAATGCATTTTAGGTTAAGCGTGAAAAATTTAAAGTTAAACCATGTCAGAGAACAAGAAATTCGCAGCTCAGTCTCTGTTTCCATATCACATAGTCAATGTTTTAAAATATCAGTGTCTGATCCCCAAGGACTTGCCAAATCAGAATCTTCAGGGGCAAACATTTAGAATTTCTGTACTTTAATGTGCCAGAAGTGATTCTCATATGCAATTAAAATTTGAAATGACTTGAGAAGACTTTCGACATTTGTGAAGCAGATATCCTGAAACTCTACAGAAATCCTTATATTAATTGTTCCGTAAAATGTAGTTACTTACACAAGTCTTCATTTAGCCATTAAAAATTTAATAAATGGGAGAGATTCATGAGTGACTAAGACAAGAATAGTCCCCATTTCAAACAATGTATTTTCTCCCACATAGCTCTTGATCTTTTGCCTGTCACCACTCATGTGACAATTTCTGTTAAAATTAAAATTTTCTTTTACAATATTCCAGGAATTCTTCAGACTATTAAGCTGAAAGTTCTCATTCTTAAATTCCATTTTAGTCAGTTTAATGAATTGGGCCCATATGCAGAGCTGCTCCCACTTCTCTTTAGAAGGTAATTGACACACGAACATGGCATTCAATATCCAATAGCCTCTCATGATACTACAAATGAACAGCTGTACAGAGGAAGAGAACTGAGCTGAGCGAGAGAACATGGAATTATGATCATGAGTCTCCTAGTTCACTCATGTCAGTTCCCCTGGTTAGCTAATACATATATTTAATGTATAACAAGTATCATCCAAAAATAATTTTAGAAATAATTATCACAAAGGTGGTAGCAGTTACAAGGGAAGCTTTTGTCCTACATAAAATTCCCTTTTGCGATTGTAAAAAGCTTTTTGGGAGGTCCAGGGCTTCTCCAGATAGTTTCGCATTACCTCATTTGTGCCACGTAATGGTCATGTATCAGCGCAATATAAAACTTACACAACACAGAGTGTAATTTGTTTTTTCCAAACTCCTTCCTTTGAACTTTTTACCTTCTCACCCATACTTTTCAAGAGAGAATTGTCAACATGAATCATCCCGACCACTGTTTCTTCCATCTTAGGAAGCATCTCTTCTTTCCATGTATCTTGTCCTGTCCTGTCTTTGCCTGAATCTTTTTCTAATTATGATCCATCCATTTCTTTATCTTCCATCTATCCCTCTACACTATTTCCTTCACCTCAGGTGTCTATAAAAATACTCAAGTCCCTTAAATTCTGAAAACAAAACAAAAATCCCTTCCCCGGTCCTCTATCGCCCTTCTTGAAATAATAGACAGCTCTGCTAGCTAGATTCTCCCACCATCCTTCCTCTTGCCTTCTATTCACTTCTCATGTACAATTTCGTGGTCAATAGTGTCCTATATTTACTACATCTGGAGATTCTTGCTAAAATCTCTAAAGATCTCCAAACCTAGTTCTAAGCTAAGCTTCTCACAGATTTTTACTCTATTAAAATACCTACTACTTCTTCAAGCACTCTTCACCCATGACTCCTGGAATGCATCTTGTATTGGACTCTTTTTTGGTGGCTACTTTGCATTACCTCTTAAGGTTATCTTTCCTTTTCGGGGACCATTAATTTTTGGAATGTGCTCAAGTTTCAATTTTTAATTTAATTTTTAATGTTCTAGAGGAATTAAATTATTAGTCATAATAACTGAAGTGGTAGAAGTTGGTGAAATTAACACGTGAGGACACGTGGAGGAGAGAGCAATCAGAGGATGTAATAAAAACAAAAAGGCATGGTAGAAGGGGCTAGAAGAGGAAAAGAAGAACAAGTCAATGTGTGAAATGTCTCAATCCCCAGCCTCATCCTCCCTGAATCCCCCAAAAACTCAAGCAGAGTAAGAACTTTCTTTCAGATTCTATTTGGAACTTAGGTACTTTCTGCATGAAAATCGATTGTAAGGAATTTAGGAATGAGTAGCTTTTAAGGAAATGAAATAAATAAAAGAAGTCTTATCTTTGAGGAAATCAGACATTGAAGGATAGAGCAGAAGTTAATGCACATGTGAATGTGTACCCTATAATATTTAAATGATTGTCCTGTAACATTAAAAATTCTCTTAATCACATTTTGCAGGACTTGTTTTCAGAACCCTAAGAGGAGGGTGTTAAGAATTGCCCTAAATTTAGAATTAAAACAATGACTACAGCTCAAACACACACTATTTCTTATACTCTCAATCAGCACTCCAGGCCTGGTCTGTGTTTATTAGGTGAATTTAAGAAAGTAAGCTTCTTGTAATGTATTAGTCAGTGATGGACCACAGAGATCTAACAAAAAGTTAATACAAAGAAAGAAAACCACCCTAAGAATAATAACAAATGCTTGAGTAGGCGAATTAATCTAAGGGTCCAAGCATCACATTACTCATTAAACAGGCAGGTGCCTGCTCTTTCCTTCAAGGAAAAAAATACTGATGGGCTACACCCTTCTTTCAAAAGAGATAAATCATTTTGAGGGTATATATACCAAGAAAGTGGCAGCTAGGGTTCTAGGCTTTGCTTTTAGCTAAAGAATCTGGTTCAAAATATTTAAGAAACTATAGATTCTTTAAATGTGAACCTCTATGTAGAATAAAGAGCTGTCCAAGAAAAGGTTATGGTTTAGTTGAAAGAATTTTAGGATAGGGGCTCAAAATCCTGAGTTTATATGCTGGCTCTGCTAGTTATCTTGGATAAATCACTTAGCTTCTGAGTCTAGTTTTCTTCAGTTAAAAAATGAAAAAAGCTAATATCCATTTCACAGGATCAGAAGGCACAGATGCTTTAAAATGCTAGATATATATAATACAATATTATGAAAGATGAGCTTTACCATGGCTGAGTGACTAAAAAAGCCTTGCAAGTCAAAGTCAGACATTTTATCATAAGGTGATGCTCTTATTTGAGACATCTAAGCAAGGACTAATATTTGATGTTCGATGTGCTTATATAAGGTAGGCAAACCAAAAAATGTGTAGTATCTTCTTCAAAAATGTTTTATAAATCTATTTGTGAAAAGGCAAATCTACAGTGTACGAATGTTGTACATACAGATGTTTTTATTCTCTATCCAAGTTCCGCTGACCTTAAATACACTTACAGGATTAATTTCATAATTAGTTAGATATAAATCAGTAAAATTTATTGCATTTCTGAATTCAAAAGCTGTTTTCCTTCCTCTGTGTACCTAGGTATCTTGCATTCATTCTATTTGCCCTAAAGAAGAATATGAATACCTAGTGAATCATGAGACTTAGGCATGACCACTGAAAGATTACAAATCAGCAAATTATAGGAAGATTAAAATAATTATGGGTGGAGTATGTTATTTCACTTTTGTGACACTTATACAGAATTATTTCAGTTAATCTACTTCTTTTTAATTTTATGTTTAACTACATTTTAAGTTACAAACAGGCTTAAAGGGAGTAAATTTATGGCAAGGGTCATCATTAGGTATAAATTTGCCTTAAATAACCCGTGTAAGAAGCCAATTATTGCATCAAGCTGGAACATTTCAGTAATTTGAAGTTAATGTTCAGTTTTCTAAATCCCCCCGTTTCCTGCTCTAATGTTTCAGGTAGATAAATGCTAAACATTTAGAATAATAAAACTAAGATTTAAAATATATACTGACCATGTGGAACCAGAAAGACCAGCAACATAGGTAGTGCAATCCAAAATTCCTGATTCATACAGTGCCTTCATCACGCCAGAGAATCCTACCATGGCTCGAAACCCCCCACCTGAGCCCAGTATGGCGACCACAGGTACCTGGAATGATGAAACACAGAGATCATTTGCAAAGTAAAATTATAAAACACATTTCCTTTTAGTTTCAATTTTTATGTTGTATGTTCCACATTTGGTAATAAAGAATTACATTCACAAATACTTTGACATTGTCTAATAATTTTTAAAAAGAAGAAAATAATGTTTCATATAAGAAATCAAGAATTAATGTCTATTGGAAAGCAGGTGTTATTAAAATAACCAACTAGTCCTATTCGATAATAATTACAACGATAATCTTCTATATTTGTTCAATGCTTTGCATTTTAGGCTTGCTTTTAGGTGTACTTTATTTTACTCGATCCTTTCAAAAGTCCTATAAGGTAAGCAAAAATTTCCATTTTGCAGATGGAAATTCTGAAATATTATTTGCATATGACCTAGTAGCTGGTAATCTGTAAAGTAAATACCTTTCCTCCTTGGGCTAGAATTCTTACTGTTCCTTTATGCTGACCCATTATTTTCATTATGGTTTTGCAGTAATTCTTAGAGAGGACTTTCAGGTAAGATTTTTGAAGTCAGATATTTTGGGTTGCTATCAGGTAAAAGAAAATGCCATGTATTTGTACATAAAAATTGAATAATCAAATAATTGAATGATTGCTAAGAATATAATTACCACCTTCATTTATTACACATGAATTAATCTGTTTTTAATGCATCATAACATTTAATTTTCACAGCTGTATGAGATAAATATTACCTTCATTTAGAAAAAAAAGTGTCTAAGGCCATGCTACCCTGAACAAGCCTGATTCCATCTGATCTCGAAAGCTAAGCAGGGTTGGGCCTGGTTAGTAATTGGATGGGAGACCACCTAGGAAGACCAGGTGCTGTAGACATAAAAAATAAAAAAATAAGGGATTGTAAACTGATGAGGTCCTTGCAATCTGTGAGGTCAAATAAGGGTTGCCTCACATTAAAAAAAAAAAAGAAAAGAAAAAGAAAAAGAAAAATATTAAAAAAAAAAGAAAAAGAAAAAGAAAAAAGTAATTAAAACACAAGATAATTTTGCCATTGTTGCAAAGCTAGAAAGAGGTATACTGTGGATTCAAAGCTGGGTCCATCCAACTCCAAAGTATTTAATTCACCATACTCCACTCTGTCTCTGAAAGCTCTCTCTTCAACTAACAACCCTCAAAGGAGACCACTATTATTTCCACTTTTCAGATGAGATATTCAGTGCACACAGAACACCTTGTCCACATACTGATAGCTAATAAGTAGCAGGACCAGGATGACACCATAATTCATGCTCTTTACCTTTTCTCATTGTTCAGAAAGAAAGGAGTAATCTTTATTGAGAGAAACCATTTGATATTCAGCTAAATGGTGTTTCAGATTCATGTATCACTTCAGATGATATTGGTACAGATTTATGCAATAAACGAAGGCTAAATTTGAATGTTTTAATAGTCTTGGTAATTCTGATATAACTGTCAAAAAATAACTGGTGAGTTATAAGGTGCAGCTGTTAGTCCTGGCTCTAAATCTAAAAGAAGCAAACAAATAAGTGTTGTTCAGGGTTTTTAGGTTATATTTAGATCTAATAGCACCGGGATTTGTGTATAAATGTTATCAATGACTATTTCTCATACTTCTCTCATGTGATTACAGGAAATGAATTTGCATTTACCAAAAACTTCTGGTTTCGATTACTTATTTTGATACATGGACTTACTAATATTATTATAGGTTATATGTATGCCTATGTATACATGTATATGTATGTGTGTGTGTGTCTATATGTGTGTATTTCTGTGGTTTATTAGAACTCGTGGATTTACTCTGGGTCATTATATGCCAACAGAGAGAGAGAGAGAGAGAAGAGAATGATTTATTATAAGGAACTGGTTCATGTGATTATGAAGACTGCCAAGTCCAAACCTGCAGTTCAGATCAGCAGACTACAGACCCAGGAGAGTCAATAACGCAGTTCTATTTCAACGGCTAGCAGGCAGAGGCCCAGGAGAGCCAACGGTGCAGATGACATCTGAAGGCAGTCTGCTGGGGAATTCCCTCTTGTTTGAGAGGTTGGTCATTTTGTTCTATTTAGGCCTTCTACTGTTTGGATGAGGCCCACCCACATTATAGATAGAGATCTGCTTACTCAAATTTCATTGTTCATCTCATCAAAATACATCCTCCAAGTTGATATATAAAGTTAATCATCATAAGTCTACCCCTTCTCATCTTGGCACCCATGTATATCTCCTTAATCCATACTTAATCTCCAAATAAGTCTCCAAGTATAACAAGGTCATACTTTGGCCAACGTGAAACAACTCTCTTGTGTACAACTGGAAATGCACTAATCCTTTCCTTAGAAGAGGATATGAAGTTCTTGAATGATATTTGTTCTTCTCCTTAATAACTTATAACTTAAATATGAATCTGTTTTTGTGCTTCTACGTGCACACTCATATGTACATACATATGAAACATACAAAAACATATTCATAACTAAGGAAGAAATACTCATGGCAATTACAGTTTTCATTTCTGTAACTGGTCGCCTGGTCATAGCTGGTATGTGTAACTACATTCTCCCACTATGCATTCTATATTCTCTTTGCCTTCAACAAGCACCTCAGCTGACCATGGTTCTTTACCTGGTGAGTGACCCAATCTTCATTCCTGAAAGGTCTGGGCCATTAGAAGTCCTTCCTTGATTGTGCTCTTGTAGCTTTCCATTGACCTTACTCAGAAGACATGATAATATTAAGGGACTAGGGGTACCTTGTATTCCAGAAATTCTCTTCCTTACCTCTATTGTGGAGAAATGATACAATTTTCCTTTGGTAGTCAGGATCGATTGCCCCGGCCAGCATGCTATCACCCTTCTTTGCCTGTTGACTCAGAGGCATGAGGAGCCCAAAGTGGCAAGGTGGCAGTCTTAACTTCCAGTTCAACAGAATAATTGTTCCACTCATAATGGAAGCATTCCTCCCTTTGGAACTCAGACCTCTAAGCCAGCAGAGTATACAGTCATGTGGACAAGAGGCAAACTTTTTGCTAGTGGGTCCCTGGGGTAACAGTGAGTGCTGCCACTGCCACCTCCACCTTGATTCCTGGACCTATAAATCCTAGGGATTAATAGCACCACTATTAAATGCTGATTCAGAGCAAGTACATCCCATTGCAGAACCTGGCCCAGACCTTGTAAGGTACTGTCACCTAGCTGGCACTATAACTGGGTCTTCAAAAGGCTATTCCATGGTTCCATCAAACCAGTTGCTTCAGGATGGTGGAGAACATAGCAAGACTGGTAAAGTCCATCACATGGAGCCATTGCCATACTTCATTTGCTTACTCAAATTCGAACGATGTTTATTCTCTGAGTAAGCAGAAGCAATGCTGTGTGGAATATTGTGACAGTGGATAAGGCATTTTATATGTCCGCAGATGATAGTTTTGGCAGAAGCTTTAAATGCAGAGAAGGCAAATTCGTATCCAGAATAAATATCTATTCAGGTAAAAAAAAACAAGAACAAGAACAACAACAACAATAACAACAAAAACCCTGACCCTTCCACGGTGGAATTGGTCCAATGCAGTCCATCTGCCACCTGGTAGCTGGCTGACCACACCAGGGAATGGTGACATGTTGGGGACGCAGTGTTGGCTTCTGCTGCTGGCAGATTGAGCACTCAACAGCAGCTATAGCCGGGTTGGCCTTGGCGAATGGAAGTCCCTGTTGCTGAGTTCAGACATAACCTCCAACTCTGCCACGATGGCCACTTTTTCCATGACTGTACTGGGCAATGACCACAGCAGCTGGTGAAAGGAACTTACTGGCATCCACAAAACGGGTCATCCTATCCACTTGATTATTAAAGGTTTTTTCTGCTGAGGCCACCCTTTGGTGGGCATTGTCATAGAACACAAATTATTCATATTTTTCACCCATTCAGAGTGGCTTCTCTTCATCACCAATTTTCTAATCGTGTTCCCTCAACATCCCTAACCATACAGCCAAACCGGTGGCCACGGACCATGAATCTGTATATAATTGCACATCTGGCCATTTCTCCATTCAAGCAAAATGAAAAACGAGGTGTAATCCTTGAACTTCTCCTCCCGGTAAGAGTTCTCTTCACCACTGCCTTTCAGGGATGCCCCAGAAAGAGCTGCAATTTTGCAGCTGTCTGCTTTCAGGTAGTGCTTGAATGTCGTGTAAAACCATCTGTAAACAAGGCCCACGTGTTCTCTTCTCTGTCAGTTGGTCACAGGGATCTCTCCCATGGGGTTATAAGTGTGGGCTGGAAGAAAGAAGGCAGTGTAACGGGGCTGGGCATCATGGGCATTTGGGCCACTCCCTCAGGTAACTGACTTGACTCTTCAGGGCCTGTTCAGCCCAATCTCATATAGTGTATCACTTCCATTTGATGATGATATACATCTGTGCACGCTCAACTTTATGGTTTGGTGGGTCAAATAATACCCAGTTCATGATGGTCGGCTCAGATCACATGATCACTTGGTCTCCTATGGTTAAGTGTTCAGTCTCTACTCACACCCAGTAGCAGGCCAGAAGCTGTTTTTCAAAAGGAGAGCAGTTATCCACAGAGGATGGCAAGCCTTGCATCAAATCCTACGGGCCTATGCTGTAATTCACCTGTAAGAGCCTACCAAAGGCTGCATACAGCATCCCTATCTGCCACTGACACTTCAAGCACCAACGGATCTGAATGGTCATATGATCCAAGTGGCAGAACACCTTGTACAATAAGTGTACCTGTTGCAGAGCCTTCTCTTGCTCTGGGCCCCATTCAAAACCAGCAGCCTTTTGGGTCACTTGGCAAATGGTCCAGAGCAGTACACTCAAATAAGGAATATGCTACCTCCAAAATCCCAGTGGACCACCAGGCATTGTGCCTATGATTTTTTAGTCATAGGAGTGGACAGATGCAACACCCTTTCCTTCCTCTTAGTAGGGATATCCTGACATACCCCACACCACCAGATGCCTAGAAATTTCACTGAGGTAAAAGGCCCCTGAGTTTTTACTGGATTTACTTCCCACTGTAATTTCACTCCACAGGTCAGGGAACCAATGTAGGGATTCTGCCAGCTGCTGAGTATGTCTTTCCCAATTGCTCATTCTGGAACTGGGAAAATAACACTGGGTTCAGGGACTCACTGGGCCTACCGTGAGCAGGTCTTGAGCTAAACCACATTTATTATCTGAACCCTTGAGCTAAACCACATTTATTATCTGCTCCTACTTTGATTTGTGGACCACAGAGACATTTTGGATCTACTGAATTTTTGGACCTACCAATTCAGAGCCAGTGTCCAGTAGTCCTCAAAAGGTCTAATTATTTCCTTTCCTCAGTACATGATTTCTCTAGTAAAATGTCAAAAGTCCCTTTTGGAAAAGCTGGGAGAAAGATTCCTAGCATAAGTCTTTGGGAGTGTACTGGGGTCCTTCTTCAAGGAGACCCAACCTCCCCTTTATTCTAGGGTTTCTGGCTCAAGTCTGGGAACTGAGGGGCCATGCCTATCTTTTTAAAAATTATATATATATGTATATTATAAGGAACTGGTTCACGGGGATGATGGAGACTGGCAAGGCCAAATCTGTAGTATGGGCTAGCAATCTCCAGATCCAGGAGAGTCAATAGAGCAGTTCTAGTCTGAAAGCCAGCACAGAGGTCCAGGAGAAATGATGGTACAGACAAAGGCAGTCTGCTCGAGAATTCTCTCTTGCTCAGGGAAGCTGACCTTTCTATTCTATTCAAGCCTTCAACTGATTGGATGGGGCCCATCCACATTATGGATGGCAATCTGTTTATTCAAAATTCAAAGATTTAAATGTTACTCTCATCTAAAATCACTCTCCAAACTGACACATAAAATTAACCATCATAGCCCCATTTCATGTTTTAAAGAAGCAAGAGAAAAGTATAGAACCAACTCTGCTTAAACTAGCAAGTCTTAAGGAAAATGCTTAAAAATTATGAAAAATACAAAGAGCAAATTTTGGCCTGGTAAATTATTCATTTCACAAAAACTTTTCACTTGTTAAATAGGAAAAAGATGATTTCGAATATAGAACACTACATTATATAAAAAAAATTTTCCATAATGAAGTGTTATTCAGTAAAATATTGACAAACTATTTTACTTACAATACTTTTTAATATACCTACTCAACTTGATTAAATAATTTTTAAAATTTCTAAGAGAGTTTGTCATTTTATTGATTAGCATGAAAGGGGACCGTGAGGCAAAACAAGTTGAGAAGCATAAGAATTTTCTACACCGGTTCCTCATTAGTACCACAGATAGGTAGTTATAATCATTGAATTGTTATGTGTTTCATTTTTTTGTTGTTTTTAGTAATTATCACGTATAAATTATTCCTTTATCTCTTCTCATTGATGAGATCAGGCAAACGAAGAATGAAGATGTCACAAACTCCACATTATTGGAATTTACTTCTATGTCCTTTTTCTAATTCGCTCCAAATCATCTATATGTTCTTGTCAGTTTAGAGAAAAACCTGGTACAAATGTAAAAGCACAATCCTCTTTTCCCCTCTATTTTTGCTGAGTCAATTTTCCAAAGTGCCAACTGCCCCATATTCCAAAGCACAGAGCTAGAACACCTGAGCATACCCGCAAGAAGAGCACACCCTCAGCTGACCATGTCTCACCAACCTATAAAAGGGGTTGCAGAAGCTGAGTTGAAATTAGAGTTAACCTTAAGTGTAAAACAGAATTTAAAAAGTAGCATTGATCTTTAACAATTAAATAGGACAGCGATTTTCTCAATATTAAAACTGTTTGGGCTTTAGACTGCTCGTTTGTGCATCCTAGATCTTCATGTGTTGTTGTTATTATTAATTATTATTATTATTTTGTTAGAAGATAGAAGCAAAGACAGCAATTATTAAGTCTCATAATTTGCTAGTGCATCTTCACAGCATCACCAATACCTTAAGCAATCACCGCAGTCTAGTGACCATCTGTCGCCATACAAAGTTATTACAATATTATTGACTATATTCCCTATACTGTGCATTACATCCCATGACTTTATTTTATAATTGAAGTTTGTACCTCTTAATCTCCTTTACTATTTTTGCACCTCCCCTCCAGAGACCATTAGTTTATTCTCTGTATCTCTGAGTCTGTTTCTGTTATGTTTTGTTTTTAATTGCTTTTTTAAAGATTTCACATATAAATAAAACATAGTATTAGCATTTGCTTTCTTTGTCTGACATTTCACTTAGTATAACACCTTCTAGGTCCATCCACTTTGTCACAAATGACAAGATTTCATCCTTTTTTATGACTAAGTAATATTGCATTTTCTATATATATCACATCTTTATCCATTCATCTATCAATGGACACCTAGGCTGTTTCTATATCTTGGCTATTGTAAAAATGCTGCAATAAATATAGGAGTGTACATATCTTTTCGAATTAGTATTTTCATTTTCTTCAGATAAATACCTAGAAGTGGAATTGCTGAGTCATATGGTAGTTTTATTGTTAATTTTTTTAGGGACCACTGTACTATTTTCCATCATGGCTGGACCAATTTACAGTACCACCAACAGCGCCTAAAGGGATTCCTTTTCTCCACATTCTCAGCAACATTTGTTATTTTTTGTCTTTTTGATAATTGCCGTTCTGACAGACGTGAGATGATATCTCATTGTGCTTTTCATTTGCATGAGAAATGCAAATGAAACAACATATGTCTGTTGGCCATCTGTTTGTTCTTTTTGGAGAAATGTTTACTCAAGTCCTCTGGCCATTTTTAAACTGTATTGTTTGCTTTCTGATATTGAGTTATATGAGTTCTTTATACATTTTAGATATTAACTCTTAATTTGATATATCGTTTGCAAATATCTTCTCCAATTCAGTATGTTGCCTTTTTGCTTTGTTGATGGTTTCCTTCACTGCACGAAAGCTTTTTGGTTTGATGTAGTTCCATTCGTTTATTTTTGCTTTTATTGGCCTTGCCCACTGAGATGCATCCAAAAAATATTGCTATGACCGATGTCAAAAATTTACTGCTTATGTTTTCTCTGGAGTTTTATGGTTTTAGGTCTTATATTTAAGTCTTTAATACATTTTGAGTTTATTTTTGTATTTGGTGTAAGAAAGTGGTCCAGTTTCCTTTTTGTGTATGTAACTGTTCAGTTTTCCCAACATCGCACTAAAGAGACTGTCTTTTCCCTCATTTTATATTCTTGCCTTCTTTGTCATAGACTAACTGATCATATAAGCTCTCTGTTCCATTGATCTATGTGTCTGTTTTTGTAGCAGTACCATACTGTTTTGATTACTATAACTTTGTAGTATAGTTTAATATTAGGGAATGTGATACATCCAACTTTGTTCTTCTTTCTCAAGATCATGTTAGCTATTTGCTGTCTTTTGTGGTTTCATATAAATTTTAGTATTATTTGTTCTTGTTCTGTGAAAAACTGAGGTCCTAAGCTGTCTGTTTGTTGAAAACTAGGAAGAAGACTGTCACAGTGTCTGCACTGAAAATTGAGTAGTACTGTTCTTTGTCTGATGAGCTGCCACAACAGCCCACTCCTCCATACCTTAAAGAAACTGTTTTGCCAGTACTGAACAGAAAGTGAAGATCTTGGCAAGGAGCAAAGGAAGTGGGAGCTTAAGACAGCCTTGGCCAAGAAGTAACATAAAAATAGGAAAATGTTACTTGTTTTCTGGGAATGGGTGGTGCTGAATATACCTAAACTGCTTTTTTTTTTCCTTCCAGAGAAAAAAGTCTAGACTAAAACCAAAACAACAACAAAAGTTTTAATTCTAGGGATGACTTCCAAAAACACGAATTTAATATTTTTGAAGAATATCCCAGAGAAAAGCATAATTACCTCATTTTCCATCCGTTTGCAAAAAAAAAAAAAAAATTTATGACTATTAGGCCAAATTTTATTTTTCCAGGAAGAATCCTTTCCACAAAACAAGGGAAAGTGGCCCTGGGAAGACTGGACAATTGATATATTGAAGTTCCTAACTGGGGTTTGCAATCCATATATGATGTGAATCTGCATTTGAAATAAGTGGGGCTATTTTCTCCTCTGAACTCAGAGGGAAGTGGCAAAGGGTAAACATAAGATAAGGGTAAACATAACATAAGGCAAGAAGTGAAGGATTTGCCATCTGACTTTCGATTTCTCTTTGATTAGAAGCCAAGTCTACCAGTTGTGAGAGGAACGGAGGGAGGATTAGCAGTAGAGAGTGAAGGAATTGACTGCTGCAGATAAGTGGAAAGCAGCTGGGCAGAGAAACTCTGAGACAAAGTCTCCCAAATGAAGATGAGGGCCATGAAATTAACAGAGGCATCCGTTTCCTCCTTTTCCCTCTGGCAAACTCTTTCCTCGAGGCCTGGCCAACAGTACTCCACTTAAAGTCCACTGTAGAGCGGAAAGATGTTTTCATCAACTCTCTTAAGGTCCCTGGCTGGGTCTGAAAATTAAACTGACAGAGAATAACGAGAGGAAAGCCTACAGATTTGTTTAATATAAGTTTTATGCGACACAGGAGCCCTCATAGGGATATGAAACAGTTAGATCTGAAGAAACAGGCTTTAAGAAAGGACAGTCATGTAGAAACACAGATCAGAGAGCAGGAGGTAAGCATAGGAAACTTGGGGAAATTTAGCAAGGCATGTTTGTTTGTATTCTTCTCAGTTACCCTTTTGTCTTTGGTAATAAGAATACACCTTTCCTCTGGGTAGAGGGAGAGGACACCTTGCACATGACGGCCTTATGACCTGTTTCAGAGAAGGAAGGTGAGCGACGGTCAGAGAGACCTGCCTGCTTCTGCTGTTTTCTCAAACATCTTCAACTTAAAATACTCAGTATACCAAGGTGTCATATCTTGGTCTGGTGTGTCCTGAACCCCCTCACCATCATCTCTATCACAGAAGGAAAGGATGGGTCGCCCTGTTGCAAGCCCTTACACCCTTGCGTTCACACCTCTTTTTAAAAGAATTTAACATGTCGCTGTTTTATATCCGCTTAAAAGTCTTTCTCCCTAGTTAGGCTTTAACCTCACCAAGGAAAGTGACTGTTCAGAATTAACCATCCTAGCTTTATTCTCTCTAGTTCTCAACAAATGACAAACGGCAGAAATAAAAAGAAAATCTGAAATATTTTTTTCTGATCTAAAAATATAACAATATCAAACAAGGACGGGGATAAAAGCAGGTTGTCAAATTGCTGCTGAAAGGTTTAATATACATAAGAAAATGAAAACAAAAAACCTTTCCAGAAAACTAGAAACTTCTGAGTAATATGCAGAAAAGGAAGTGTCTTCAAGGGCTAATCATTAACCTGAGACCATAATCAACCGCAAGTGCTACCAGGGATCTGTAAGGTGACAGCAAGACATGGAATTAAAGAGAAGTGTCTGTTGTTGTTTTTTTCAGATAGAAACTTCAGTGGATGTCTTGCTTCTCTTCCCAGCTTGTTTTTAGTAAAAATTCTCCATAACAACAGCAGCTATCTCAACTCCAGCAGCTTGGCTTTCCACCGCTACGCTCAGCTAAAAATGCATTTGGATACCTGCCATCACATGCAGGACAGGGGTACCCACCTGTCCATCTTACTCAGAATTTATGTCTCATATCCTATTGTATTTTGCAGTTAATTTATAATAATCTTTAATCCCTGGTCTATGGGCATATATGGAAATTCGTGTGTGTGTATTTTATTTATGCATTCAATGAAAATGTTATCTTATGTTTGATTTCAAATATTCAGTTAACAGAAAAGCTCAAAGAAATAAGTAAACAACTACCTGATTTGCCACTAAGATGAAATTTCATTATCATCTGATAAACATCATGGCAACAATTTTTAAAAATTTTTTTAAATTGACGTATTATTTGGATATAAACATTAGTTTCAGATTTATAGCATAATGATTCGATACTTACATATATTGTGAAACATCACAGGAGTCTGGTTAACATCCATCCCCATACATAGTTATAAAAAATTTTTTCTTGTGATAGGACTTTTAAGATCTACTCTCTTAGCAACTTTCAAATATGCAATAAATATTAACTATAGAAGCAAATTTTTGTAGATTTCAGATAGAAGAGTAGACCAGTAGAAAGATAGATGGGTGGGTGGATGGATAGATAGGTAGATAGATAGATAGATAGATGATAGACGAGTGAGGGAATACTGAATGAATAAATAGCCCAAAACTAAATTATACAAGTTATTAAATAATTAATGCCATTTATTTCACTGGAATTTAAGGGGAAAAAAAAAGAAGTTAAAGTACAATCGAAGACTTGTACTTTCAATATTTGTTCACAAAAATATTTTAATTTTAAGATCTCTTAATAATTAGTATTATAAAAACATTAAAATGTAGAAATCATTATTTTTAGCTACTTGGTCAATTTCAGATGACATATTTTAACTTTCTGCTATTAAGAATTTGGAACATTTCCTTCTACCTCCCCTATTTACATCTACCTGTTTCTGTTAATTATGCTATTAAGATTTATAACATTTTCTTTTTGTTCACTTGCTTTTTGTTCAGTAATTCCACAGTTGTTTAATCTTAGTCTATATCAAAACTAATTCAATAATCCTCTTATATGTGACACTAAACATTTTCTACCATTAAAATGAAAGTCTTATTTGTGCATAAGAAGGCATATGCCTCTTTTAAAAACTACACCTGATAAATATTTCCAAATATGGGCAGCATTTGTGATGACCTCCCTCAAAAAGCTTCCATTTATGAAACATGCAACTGTACCTTATCTTCAAAAGCGGAAGACATAATGCTCAGCCTTAATGTTTTCATATTTGGGTGAAATTAGGGAGCAAATACAAACAAAGTTATTATTAAATTGCAATAACATTTGAAAAATTTCCAACTCACATCACGTGTAGAACACAAGCCTTCACTGTTCTTTGGACCCAGGAGTTTCTTCATGTTCTCCTTTATGTTTTCTTTCCTCTGGTATCTGAAAGCTTTCTCCTGATCACACAGAGCCATGCTAAATCGGAGGTCTGGGGATGAGCTGTATATAAAGCAGAGAGTCATGAGCCAAGGTTCCCAGTAGCCCTGTTAGACATCATCCAGTCCCCAGTAACTACACTGATATAAGCTCACTGCTTCTCTCAAGCCATTTCCTAGGCGGGGACCTGAAAGAAGAGTATAACACGATGGCTCTCTTAAAGCTGCGCGTTTTCAGAAAATGAAGAGTATGAGATGTTTTAGAAAAACAACAAATAAGCAGACAGTAGTGATATTTGATCATTGTAAATAATATTTTAATTATTATTACCCTAAGGATAAACATAGATAACTCACAAAAGATCAAGTATAATTAATAATGAAAAATAGGGAAATAAATATTTAATTTCACTAGCAAATGTTAAAAATACAGTTACTGGTAAATCAATAATTTTTTAAAGTACTTTAAATATCTGTTTTTTAATACTGGAAAAGGTAAAGTAACACTGTTATTCTCGTACATTTATTTCGGAAATATAAATTTGTAAAACACTTGAAAAGCGATTAGGCAATGAGCACTAAAAATAATTAAAATGTGTGTATTTCCCTCACCATAGTAATTATATTTCTGGATATCTACTTTAAAGGAAGTAACTGTGAATTTTGAAAAAATCATTTAACTTTATTATCATACAATAAGGAAATGGTCATTAAATTATAGTGTATAAAAGCGCTGGATTACACAATTGTTAAATTTAATTATTATGAAGATCATGTAACAAGGGGAGAAAGAATAAAAGTGAATTATCATTTTTAAAACCAAATCCTAGGATAAACTCTTCTATTATTATTGTTTGTTATAATATATTAAGTTGGGTATCTTCTAATGACTTTAAGGAATAAAAATCTACCTGCACAGCTGTCTCTGTGAATCTGCCCCAATTTATTTCCTTTTCTGCTCCTCAGGGCTAACAACTATTTTAAATTTGCTCTTTACTATTTCAATGTATTTCTTTATAATTTTACAATATATATTTATGTTCTTAAAATATATATAGGGTCATTTTGAAGATTTAAAATGTTTATGTAAATGTTATCGACTATATATATTCTGCAAATTATTTTTTTCCACTGGACATGTTTTTTTTGAGAATCATCTCTGTTTATGTAAATAGAACTAATTCAAACATTTTACTATTGTGGAGTATTTTCAATATATGAATATAGCATAATTTGTTTATCCATGAACATTGAGGTAGCTTCCAATCTATTGTTAACTATTACGAACAGTACCACTATGAACATCTGGAACACATGTGCAAAAGTTTCCTATAATATTTGCTCTTTAGAAAAAACATCTCATTAAATCATCGCAACAGATATGTTTACCAAGTGCTCTTATCTTACTTTACAAAAGTTATTAGAAATCTTTCAACCGTTTACATAATTAGCAGTTAAGACTGCTACCTGGCCACTTAGAAGGCTGCTTCTTAAATATACCGTGCTGATCATATTCTCACATTAAGCACAAGAAGCATGATTTTTAAAAATCTATGATCAGAGCAATGAATATAGATGTTTAGAATGTACTAGTACAAAAATATCTGGAAGAAAGTTTTTAAAGTGCTGAGTAATTTCATAAACATGGTAACAGTATGTTTCATTTATTTCTTATGTATTACCTTTAACCAGTTAATTTTTTAAACTTGTTTTATATTTAATGAAAGACATCCATAGAAAATTATATTTTTTTAAAGAAAAATTTCCATTTTAGAGTCAAGATGTAAGTTCACATGTAAAAGTAGAATTTAATTAAAGTTCATTATAAATTTATATTAAATTACTTCCAGACATGTAAATTATTGAGGTGAGTTTTTCCTACATTTTCTGATAACTATGTTTTGTTAAAGCCTATTTCTTTTACATTATGTGGTCCTAATTACATCAGTGATGACCATTTCCCATTAAAACAAATAGCAATACTTTCATAGTCAAATAACAAAAATATTTCTCATCTCATGTCAAAATAAATCACTTGTAAGCAAGTGTCAGTGTAATACAGAATAATACAACACAAAAGTTTGGACCATCCTCTGATATATCCTGACATCTCATCTATTACGGGACTGTAGTTACTTATACCAAGGGATCAAAATAAGAGAAAAAAGTGTCTAAACTCAATGTTCATGTATTCATTACCATACATTTGGCAGATAACAAGATAGGAAAATGTGACACTAATTTGTGTGGCATTTGTGTAAAAAAAATGTGCACTAGTAACTGTGGCAAAACGTACTTCAACAGGGAAGTTCAAAGAGACGCAGGGAGGTTAAGAGAGGTGGGATCCACTGAACTCTGAGTTAGATCAGAGATGAGCTAATTCTCAAGGCAGGCCTGACCTCCCTAAGAGTCACCATTTGAAAATAAATGATTTTCTTACTTTCAGTTTTGGAGGCCACTTTGAAAGTGACATCCTTCACGGAACTTTAACCATTTGTAGTCCTGCTGATCACTATGAACAAAATCAGTCTCAATTTTCAGTTTTTCCTCTTTATAGTTTCCTGTCTATATTCGCTTTCACATTTTTGAATATCTATCTAAATTAGCAATAGAAAATAGGCTTAAATAACTATAGTCATTTCTATGGAAATAAATATGTAACTTGAGGAAGGCCCTTTCTAAAAGCCCTTATTCTGACATCTATTATCTAACTAGCAAACTACAGGAAAATTAAGCAAAGAGTATTAGATTTATTTTTTTAACACTGTAGCTATTAGAAGAGAGCAAAAGAAAAACAAAGTGTATTTAATGTATTTTTTATGCTCAAAGCTGTTAGAATTATTTCATCTAAGAATAATTTCGAACAGTTAAAATAAGTCAGTCGAGCACTCAAAATATTTTCCATCTAATAAAATAAGTGCACTTACCAAACTTCAAGGGACATTTCCAGGATCATTTCAGTGACCTAAAACAAATACATTTGATTAGGGCATAAATGGATGTGTGTTATATACAATGCAAACAAAGGCAAAATAATTTTTGAATGCCAGAATATTTTTAACCTAACCCTCCTCCCCTGCCAAAATAAAAGTAACATAGGTCCATGGAGATCTGAAATTACAGGTGTATTTCAATAATTTTTTTTGCTATTTTTTATATGTCTACTTAATAAGTCATTTTAGCAAATGTAAGAATTGCCTCTGCATGGTTGTTTTCCTCCTTCACTGAAATGAAGTAGTTCAGTTCCACAATTATGATTCACAAAAGAAAAATTGCAGTGGCTGACCCTGGGCCTCAAAATCAGAGGCCAAAGTAGATGAGAGATTAAAGAAAGACTGGAGAGAAATTCATATGTGTGCATTTGTGACATGAGGGCTGTAGTAAACTGCAGACAGAACACGTCTTCAACGTGGGCGGCAGGACCCAGGGACCAGCCAACTGTGGTCAGCTCTAGAAATACTGCAAATGCGATGTGGGGCTCAGGTTTTTATTTTTTCAACACTATGCGAACCAACCAAACTCCTGCCAATGGGCCAATTCTGGTTTAAAAGAAAAGAAAGGGAGTAATAGCCACAAAGCAGAGGGGTAGTAAAAGGTATCTTTCCAAGACTATGAATCTGTTGTATAGAAAGATCTTCTTAATATTCTCCCTGCCATGGGTAATGAATAATATAACTTCAGGTTGTTAGGAGAACAAAATAAGAAAATGTTTTGAAAGTTCGTGCACGATGGTAAGATGGTACTATTATTTTTATTATATCAGTTACCATAAGAATATAGAGTGAACCTTTTTAATACCGTCGAATATAAAAGAACTAGGAAATGTCTCTTAAAATGTGAAAAGAATATTTTCAGAACCAAGCTGTAGATAATGGGTTTTGTTTTCTTTTTGGTTTCAGGGATGGAAAAAAAACAAACCAAAGGGAACTTTGGTTTATTTTAAACTTTCAGAAGCTTAAAATAAGTTTGTGGATAATTCTTAGTACTGAATTTTATGAGTAAGAAAAAGGTATGGAAATTATCTACAAAAATTGGCCTCTGTCACTAAACTTTAAGTTCTTTTTTATATAGGTCTCTATTACTAGTTCACTACACAATATTTGGCATACAGCGTATAATCAATAAATATTTGTTGAATGACTGTGCATGTGTATGAGAGGGAGCACATCTGGCAATCTTTTTTAATCAAGAACATCTTATTTCTACTCGAGATTAGATCATGGGCTGGTCCAACCCAGACAGTTTTCTTAGGTATGGAATTCTATGAACCTTACTTTATTCATCAAAACAGCACATAAATATTACTTTGAAGTTAATAAATAATCAAGAGTCCCAGTACAAATGGTTTACTATTTTTTTAACATGCCCAGATGAATCATAGTTCAGTTATAAGTCAAAATGGTGACTGGCTTCTAAATAATGTAGCTGTGGTCTATTCTACTAATGAAACCACTGCTCAGACCATATCCTGAAGCACATTATTAAAATTTTAGCACAAATTTCAAAATTTCAAATAAAGTCTTTCCCAAAGAGGGCTTAGAGAAAAATTTAATATTAAATGAAATTACTTTGAATAGTTAGTAACAAAAACAAGACATGGATAAAACATAGTCCGTTTGGTTTCCCCCCCTGCCCCCCAAATTACTGGAAAGCTGATATTAAAATAAGACTAGATTTATTGTTTTTATCTCCAGATGGCAAAAGTACCATGAGATAATGAAAATTAAAAAAAGAATAATATTATAATCTAATGTGGATTTTGCTAATCAAAAAATTCAAAGCTGAAAGGGGCTTCCTATTCCAACATGCCCCCTCATGACAGAAAGTGTTCAGGGACAAGCTGGCTTCCCAACTGGCAGGTCCCTAAGCAATTTCTATATTAAAATAGTCAATGCCTGAGTATATATAATATCTTATCTTGACAACTGAATAAATAAAAGAAAATCAACCATGCTGTTTATGGTCATATTTGTCTCCTCCATAAGAATGCTCCTTCTACATCCATCCACAACTTTTTTTTAACTAAGATATTTATGGCCCTAGACAGACTGAGAAGACTATAAATGAAGGCAGGGTGAGAGAAGACACAGGATTTTTTCCCTGCCGTTTGGAGTATTACAGAATGTGTTGCCGTGGTTCCCGTCCCATGGGTTTGGGATCCTCACTTCCACATGTTGCCCCAGAGGATCACCCACAATCCAGAGGAAATTTTAAACTCTCCCACTTGATGCACTGTGTTCAGACATGCTATGAAGACTGACGTTCACAGTCTTTCTGTGCCTTTTACCTGGAACATGTCATTTCAGAAAGCATCTCTGCACTGAGGCTTCCAGGTTGCGTTATCAAGGCAGCTAGAAGGAAAGGTGGCTAAATCTCCAAATGGCTCTCCCTAACCCATAATATTTCACTAGAAACCAGAACAAATGAGAAGAATTCCACCTCTCCTAGGAATTATAAATATAAGAAGCAAGCTGTACTCGGTGTACATTCCTGTGGGAAACAAGTTTCTTCTTTGAATTCCGTAGTGGAAAACAATTTGAGATGCTCACAATGGAGATGTTTAATTGAGGGAGGGGGAAGGAAGATTAGAGAAGAGAAACTATTAAAAAAAGAGAATGCCATTTCAGGCTTTAAAATCTCTTTAAAAGTATCTAAACCCCTAATTCTTTTGCAAACTTTCCAGGGTCATTTTGAAATAATGAAGCTAAAGCAACAAGCCTAATGCCTGACATTAAGAAGATCTTTTAAAATTACTATAAGATGCACACGGTCAAATAATTTTAAAACTTGAGAATCTATACTATTAATTACTGAAGAGCTCTTCAAATATGGCATGTTTTCTCTTATTAATATACTTCAGTATTTACAACCTTTACTCTCAATAAAACATCATTTTGAATTCTGATCCCTCCTAAGTCAATTTACTATTTTTTTTCTTGGTAAAAGCAAAGAGCAACTAGTCACTATGTTGATTCAATAATCACTTACATCTTTCAAAAAACATATATAATATTTTCTGCTTTATCTATATTTACCCATGCAAGATAAAAAGTAAAGTTATATTTAAAAAAAATAAGAGCCACTTTTACTAAGAATCATATTTCCAAACCCTCCATCCTAAGAAGAAGAAATCAGATGTGTATCTAACAAGAAGGTAATTCAAGTACAGAAAGAAATAACAAGCCCACCAATATAAACCAGGTCACATCTAAATAATTTAGGGTGTTAAAAATTGAGTGAGACCCTGCTAAAATCATTTTTTTAAATGTATATGATTTTCTCTTTTTCTGATAACACTAAAAACTAGTATTTATTATTTATTATTGAGATATCTTTGGCATTTAACATTATATTAATTTTAGGTATATAACATAATGATTTGATATTTGAATACATTGCAAAGTGATCACCATAGAAAATCTAGTTAACATATATGATTCCTTAATAAAACAAAATTAGCATTCACTACCAGGAATCATCTCATCAATCATCAACCAAGAATTCAGAATAACTGGGCCCCCCAACCCCCCAAAAATATCCCTGATGGTATTATAAGATGTGAAAGATAAAAAGCACACTGTTACCCTTGTAGCCATGTCCATTCTACCACACAGTTTTCCTCCTTACACTTGATCGTGACCTCTCTTTCCTTAATTCAAGATCTCTTTTCCTTATGTGGACTTTGGAAATTCTGAGAGAGCTGAGTAATCAGATTTCCTTGAGCGCCAAACTGAAATACTCTCTTTTTCTCCAAATGGGAATTTCTCAGACTCTAATTTTTCTCTTTTTGAAATTTCACTTACTTTTGTTTTATCTGCCTGAGCACTTTCCAGGTTTTCTGTATTTCTCATAAACGCATTAATTTATCCATTCATCTAAAAATGATTCAAGTGCCTAATGCATGTCAGGCTGGGTATGCAATGGTAAATAAATTGAAAATGTTCTACTCACTGAAGAAATCTAGGTCCAGTAGAGGACCCCAAGGACATGAGTGCATTCTAAAATGCCCTGTAATTTAAAACTTATAAATTGCAATAGTGTCAGAAAAGATTCACTTATGTTTCCATGGCTAGTATCCTCATCCCCCAAAATGCATTCTCTCTTTAAGCCAGGAAGTTGAGCTACGTTTGAACTCTGCTTGGCATCAATCTGATGGCGTTCACATCTTAACCAAAGACCTCCCAAATTTCTTACAAAATTATACCGTTTATTTTTTCCCTCCAAATTGCTGTCTCATTCACTTAGGTAAACTGTGGTCTTTGTCTTCACACATCAATATGGAGTTTTCCAATGAAATTATACTGATACTATCTTAACATTCTGAACTCCCATGTTTTCAACCTTTGCCACTATCTCTTTTTATAGAACTACCTTATTCATTTTCAACTTTAATAGGAAATAAGCAATAAAAAATATGATCAGCCAAATTAAATACCACAGAAGCCATGAGATATGGCAATTTTTAAACAATAACACTAACTTCTAAATAAAGATGGCAAATTAAAAACACGACTCTGTACCCTCATGGAACTCATATTCTACTTAGATAGATAAGAAGCAAGATAAATAAGTAAAAGATACTTGTGTTAGATAGTGATAGTGATAAGTGCTAATAAACCAGGGAAGGAGGAGAGGAGATTTTATGTATATATATATATATATATATACATACATACAGGCGTGTGAGGGAGGTTGCAAGCACAATTTAAAAACTATGGCTAAGAGAAGCACTTCTAATGATATCTGAGGACAGAAGTCTCTCTGAGTAGAAAGAAAGATCCTGAAGGAAAAGCTTGTCTGGCATGTTGCGTAGCAGCAGGGAGGAAGGTATGACTGGAACATAAAGAATTGTACGGAGAGTGGTAAGAGTTGAGGACCGAAGCAAAGAGGGGTGGGGGGTACAGTGAGTCATTGTGGGTTACAAGGGGTATCAGTGGCTTAAGCTTGCCCTTAAAGGAAGGATGTAGTTAGATCACTAAAGGGAGCGGAAGGCAGTTCTGGTAGAGAGAACATCCTGAGACTTTGCTCATACTCACAGAACTACACAGCAAAGCGTGTTCAGGAAACGGCGTCTAGACAGGTGTGATGGAAGCAGAGCATTCGTGCGTGAGGGAAGAACAGGTACTTTGGGCTCAGACCACAGCAGAGCTCAAATTCAGTTGTTGGAATTTGGATGTTATCTTACTGACAGCAATGAGTCATGGGAGATTTTTGACCAGGTGATGGAGAATTTAGAGCAAACAGGGGTTGGCTTTTTTTCCGCAGAAGTGTTAGTAAGAGAAAAGTCAATAGGCAAAACAGAAAATGTTTGATATTGAAAATAAAAAGTTGATGCAGCTTTAGCAGACTGCTTCTGTGGAAAGTGATGAATACTGGGTGACTTGAGGAAAATAAGTGTAGCAACAGCTTTAATGTGTCAGCCAGAGTTGAATGGAACGAGTGCTTAGTGGCAGTGGAGATCGGCTAAAGTTGAAAAGCAGGAACTTACGATGATCCTGAGACTATGATCTATATCATTCAAACCAATTTTAGAACCTTTTTTTTTTTTAGGAGAAAACCAGTTTTAGGGCTGGGGTCACCGTTTTTGTTTTCCAGCTAGCAGGTATAAAATCTGGGTTAGGTTGTGTTTGTTAGAGTCAAAAGTTTAGAAAGCATCAGAGTTGACATTTGAGAGAAACTGGTGAGACTGGCTGCTTTTAACGCCAAGCTCAGTGTCAGGTGGCCTACGCCTGGGTTGGAATGATGATTCTACTTATTAACTGTGTGATATTAGATTTTTTTTTTCTCTTTGCCATGCAAAACAGTGTTATAGAAGGTAGTATCTACCTCTTAAGGTTGAATTATGGTTAAATGAGTTAATACGTGGAGAGTTTTAAAACAGTGCCAGGGCTTAAGCACTAAATAAGTTTTAGATATTCTCATTATAATTGTAATCGGTTCTATTTAACTATTTGTCATGTACTTCACGACACTGACAATTGACTATTAAAATTACTTATTTGTTTGAACTTACTGACCCAAATCAACTTATTTACATATAGATAGAGCCTACAAATTTAGTGATCATTTGTTTCAACACGGCTCAAAAGTGCTCTGGTCACCCATTACTGAATATATCAAGTGTGGCTTTGGGTTACATTATCCCATTTTAAGGTAGAAAGATATAGTGTCTTCAGAATTTAATGTTTTGTGTAAACAAAGTAGTTCACTTCAAGAAAACTATGAAAATACTAAGGCTTTAAAGTAAGACAGAGAAATATTACACTTCTTTATTCTCTAGATAAAGTAAGTTTGTTTTGGCCAATGTTTTGAAGAAGGTGGGTAGCCTCTAAGTTTACATAGTATGGTGTTTTTAATTTGCCATCTTTATTTAGAAGTTAGTGTTATTGTTTAAAAATTGCCATATCTCATGGCTTCTGTGGTATTTAATTTGGCTGATCATATTTTTTATTGCTTATTTCCTATTAAAGTTGAAAATGAATAAGGTAGTTCTATAAAAAGAGATAGTGGCAAAGGTTGAAAACATGGGAGTTCAGAATGTTAAGATAGTATCAGTATAATTTCATTGGAAAACTCCATATTGATGTGTGAAGACAAAGACCACAGTTTACCTAAGTGAATGAGACAGCAATTTACCTAAGTGAATGAGACTGTCTGCCACACAGTAGGTACTCAATAATTATTTGCGAGATGAGTGAATAAATGAATGAATTCTTTTTTATAACTCACTGTACATATTATATATACTTTTTATTTGAGATTTAAAATTAATATGTAAATATTAAACTCTAACAAATAGGCTAAAGTATTTAGAGGTGAAGCATATTGTCTGCAATTTGTTTTTCAGTGCATCCAAAAAGTCGATGGATGGATAGAGGAGACCTATGTGGCAAAGCAAATACAGTAAAACGTTAATTGTAGAAACTTAGGTAGTAGATATGTGGGTATTCAGTGTACAAATCTTTCAATGTATTACATGCCTGAAAATTTCTGTAATAAAATTTGGGAAAAACATAATGTTTTAGAAAGGTCTTCCCTGACTACATAAACTTTAGTTGCCCACCAACTGTTCTATATTGCATTTCTCTATTTTATTTTCTTCATAGTATTTATCACTAGCTGATGTTGTGTTGATTATCGTTTTACTTTCTGTTGCCTATTTACCTCCCCCATTAGAATGCAAGCTCCCTGGGAACCAGGAAATCATATATCAGGTCCCCTGCTGCTTGCCTATCACCTAGAATATCACATGGAAAATAAGTGTTTAATAATAGCTCTTAAGTAAATCAGTAAATAGATGCCTCATGATACTGCGTATTATATTAATTAGCCATTTACACATGAATGTCTACTTTCCAAAGCGATTATTAATTACTTAAAATTGAACTGTTTGTAGCCTTCTTAATATTTAGGAATGTTTTAGGTGCACAATAAAAGCTTAAATTCTCATAATAAAAAATAATCCATTGGCAGATATTTTAAAATTACATATAAAATTTTTTATTGTTGCATTATGATTATTTTGTTTCTATATCTGTAAAATGGGGGGAATTGAAAATTCTGGGGTGAAAATGGTCAAATGAAAAATAAGACAGTCTTCCCAGATCACAGAATTTTGTTATTAGAAAGGATCTTAGAAATAAGTTAACAGAAACCTTCATCGTAGAGATGAAGAAAATAGGACTCGGAAAAAATGACAACTCAGACATCCTAGAGGGATGTTGGTGACAGAGACAAAAGGAGAGTTGAGGTCTCCCCATTCCCAGTTCCTACCCCGAGAGGGCAGAGCAGGCCCTTTTGGAGTCTGGCATCTCCATCTTGAGGCTCCTGCTTTTTCCTCCAGCTGGCTCCTGGCCACAGAAATCTCTATGTTGACTCAGTATTAACTTTTGGATGACAAAATTTTGAAGGAATTTTTACTAATAATGTCTTGGCTTGCAGCAAGTGTACTCCCTTTGCCATATCCAAGTGATTTTTACTAGACCCGATTGCTGTAACCATCAAGAATTGCTTAAAAATCTCTTCTCTCACAACCTCTGTGAACATTGTAGAAAGAAGACTGTCCTCTTCTGAAAGAGGGATTCAGAGATGAGGAGAGGCTGGGCGGCTTGCAGAGGGCACAGCACATGACCCAGGGAAGGGGAAGGGCAAGGAGCTGCCCAATCAGCCGTCACTCATTCACCTTTCTCCCCACTCCCATCACAAGTCCCTGACTCAAAGAATTGACATTCGGATGAAAACTGCAAAGGGCTGTTAAGAATGGAATAATGAAAAACAGCTGGCCAACGGTTTTCTCAGGCACAGTAAGGAAAATAATTACGTCAACTACTTTAAATTCAGGAATGTAGAAAGCCTGGGGGTTACACACCTAACCATAGGAAATGACAGGAGAAGAGGAAATGCATGTCTTCCTACAGCATCTTCTCTTATATTCAGCCTTTGTATCACAGACCGAAGGGCAGGGGAAAAAAATTCTTCTTTGGAAAGGCCAATCTATGTTTACAAAGCTGTCAACAAATGTTTATTGAGAACTGACCCCAGCAACATGCCACAGGGTAAGGTCTGTAAATGCCAGCCTTTGACCACTTCTAAACTTGACCCCACTGCTCACCAACATGTACCTGCCAAGCCCTGTAACTCGCCATGCCCCAACTTGCTTTCTTCTTTCAAGACTCCATGCTTTCGTAGTTTCCTCTGCCTCGAATGCTCACAACTGCTTCTCTGCCTGCTGAAATTCTACTCTTTTCTCAAAAACAAAAACATATATATAGTGCTTCATATCTACCAGGCAATGTTGTAAGCACTATATATATGTACGCATACATTTATATGTATACAGTATTCATATATATATATTTCTATAATCAATTATGTATTTAATATTAAATAAATTGTATATTTAGTAAATATTTGGCTAAGTAATATGTAACCCTCATTTTATATAATAAATTTTATGAAATTACAATTAAATATGTAATTATATTTAATATATGTATATGCAATAGACACTATTTTATACATACATTATATATGTAAATCATAATGACTCTCCAATGAAATATCATCTCCATTTTAAAGATGAGTAAATTGAGGCACAGAGGAACTGTGATTTCCCCAGGATGAAGCAGACCTGGACTTTAAATACCAAAGTGCTTTGCTTCAAATGCCAAAGTATTAATCATTGTGTTCACTGTTTAACCTGTTCAAAACCAGCTACTGAAACAGGGCCACCCCCGCCTCCTTTTACAACGCAATCTGTCTTTATTCTGATTCTGTCTTCCCACTGCACTCTGCACATACCTCATTGATATTTACTTCCCTGTGTGGTGGTTTCTTTTCATCACATGTATCTACCTACATCTACTTCTCATTAAGCAGTTTAAATAATTCAGTCCCAATTAATACCACAGATGGGTTAAAAGGAAGAAGAGGTCATTTAGTATGATAATGGTCAGGAAGGAGGTGAGGGTTAAGAAATTGGTAGGTTTGGGTGAGCGGAGGGATTTAAAAACTCATTCAAAGGATGAACAAAATACAAGGTTCCTCTGAACAAGAAGAAATGAAGACATTTAAGCCTTGATACCTCCTGGCCCTCAAGCTGTTTATGTTTCTCACTATAAACTACTAACTTAGTTTCATATAAAAAAATTCAAAATCCAAAGAGTTGGGTCTGTATAAATAATTTTCCTAGGGTTTTATTATTCCTGGATAAATTACTGAAATTTCAGAAATGCAGCAAACCTAGAAATATGAAGTTAACAATAACCTCAAGACCATTCCTACTGCATTTTTACTGCTTCGGCCCTAACTATTTGAGGATCACTTAAGACAGAAATACTCCTCTACACAGGCTTAATTTATTACTGAACATGAAATTGTAGAATAGCTTCCTCATTCCAACAATTTTCTTTGAGTTCATCCACTCCTTCTCTCTCTCTGTACCATTCTTCTCAAATTTTATATCTTCCTTCATCCTCCCAAATGTTTTGTGTTCAAAGTGCTGATGAGGTCCAAAGCCATTGCTTAATCTTAATGTTATCATTTGAAGCAACAAAAGAGATTAATGCCTCAGTAGTATTTGGTGTAATACCTCAACCAAAGTTTATAGATATCAGAATAATAAAAGATTAGGACAAGAAGTAAAAGGGAAAAAATTTTTTCTTTAAGAAACAAAACATTCTTGTAAATACATGCATAAATATAAATATAAGTAAACAAAATTTCCAAGTGTCAAACCCAACTTTCTGGAATAAAAAATAGATTTTATCTGATATAAAGTTGAAAATTAATTCTGTTGTGTTACATACTTGGTTGAAAATAAAAGGAACCTCTTTCTTCTCTCCCACTTTCATAAAAGATATGGGAAATGTTGCTGTCCCCAGAGTTTCATCCATGACATAATTGGCATCCATTAACGTGATCTATAGAGAATAAAAGACAGATCATGAGTATCAAATTTCCCGTGGTTTTGGAAATAATATCTAAAGTCTCCACCACATGTAAAAAATGAAATTTCTCAGATGATAGATAACAGTCATTTGAGAGTCTCAATATTCAATCAATAACAATACTTTGTTTTTATCTTTCTAAATACTATATTTTCAACTAAAATAATAATTAATTTTTCACTTTCCCAATTAACCTACTCATTATCATGTGTTCAAAAATGAAAATTATCCCCTCTCAAGGGAAATGTTATTTTGGAATATGAGAAAGAAATTAATGTCAAAAAATCCCCATGCAACTATTTTGACAAAGATTTATTTTAACGTATTTTAAAGGCAATTGAAAATATTTTTATTTTATTATACTTGGATCTTCCTCTTTATAACAGAAAATATGTTCTCTCCAAAGCACACGGAGAATATAAAAGAGTCTTCCTAGCTCTGCCTAACTCCTGCATTGACCACCCACATAACGTGATGTGCACCATCTAGAAGCTGGTCTACTACGCTGCGCAGCTGGACTCCATGACTGAGAGGGGGAAAAAGGCAGTAAAGGGATGAACTCAAGCACTGGCCTCAAATGAATGATGACCATCTAACAGTCCGCAAAGTCTTCACTTACCTCCAAAACATTTTCCTGATTTGGGTCCAAAATAAATTCAAAGGTCTCATTCCACACGGGGTTTATGTCATTATTAAAGTGTCTTGTTCTCTTCCTGCTGTCAGGAGTTGAGGAGATGAAAAGTTCCACGTAGGGGTCTGGAGTGTCAACTATAGACATTAAACACAGATGGGAAGGAGGCAAATGTGACTCACAGTTTCTAATTTGTTTTTATTAATATGTGTTGCAGTAACATATTCAAAATATCTGAGACATGATATATATAATAGAAGAACATCATAGGTTATATACTTTTTATATATTATATCTCTGATCTTCGTAATGGTCCTACGAGAATCATTTATTAGGTGATTTATTTAGAATTCCTCTGTCCTCCTCAGGGGCATGTTCACCGAAGTCAACATCTCAGTCCAACTACTAGACAATGATTGTAAACTCTCACCCAGCTAATTACAGCATAACTGTCACCCAGGACTATGATAGCGACAAGATCATGGGTTCGGGATCATGATACTTGTCTACATTAGAAAAAAATCCCAATTACTTTATTTGTCAAACAAAATAATGAGAGTCAGTGTGAGATAAATATAAATGTACCACCTAGTATGGTGGTACAGGCTGTGCACTGAACAGCTCTTAGAGGTGGGATTTATATTAGTAATCAACATATATTTCTGCATTTATTATGGCAGTATTCAATGAAATGGAATAAGGTGTCTCAAAGAAGTGACAGCTTTTTCTATTGAAATAAAGGTCCTTTTGAATCGGGGCATGATATGCGTGCCATTTTAAATAGAAAGAAACAACTGCAAATAAAAGAACTACTTAAAATTTCTCCCTCTAAACATATACTTAACAAGGCAACTGACCCTGAGCAGTGAAAATATTGATCACTCCCTTGTTAGTGGTTCTACTGAATCCTTCATCATCATATAGCATTGGGCATACTATATATTATGGATGAAATTTTAATCTGTCTTTTTCTACAAGACTGTCAACACTTGAAGGCAGAGACCAAGTCTTGCTCATCTTTATATCTTCAGAACCTAGCAACTATCACAATATTTAAGGTCTCCCAACGTAAGGACTCAACTTTTCTCTTTAACATACCCTTTCCCATTGGCCATTATAATTCATAACCACAAAAACCAATAATTGAATAATGATGAGGAGGATCTCTGTTAAGCATTTTACACACCTTGATCTCATTCAGATCTCACAAGTTATTTGTTTTAGTGAGGCAACAGGAACTGAGAGATGTTAAGCAATCTGTCCAATGTTGCACAGCTACTAAGTATCAGAGCAAGACCTGACTGCAACAAATTGCTTTCCCAGGCTTGATCTTCATTTGAATCTTTGAAGAAGTAGAGGGAGAAGTTTGCTTGGGCCAAACAAAAAAGAGAAAGCAGAAAATAAAGTTCCCTTCTGGCTTTCAAAATTTTGGTTGAGAAATAGCTGACAGTCTTATAGGAGCTCCCTTGTAGGTAACTAACTGCCTTTTTTCTGCTTTTAAGTTTCTCTTCTTGTATTTAACCTTTGGCATCTTAATTATGATGTGTCTTGGTGTAGGCCAATTTGGGTTCATCTTGTTTGGCACTCCCTGAACTTCCTGGATTTGTATGTCTATTTCGTTCTCCAGGTTAGGAAAGTTTCAGTCATCATTTCTTCAAATAGGTTCTCAGTCCCTGGCTCTCTCTTTCCTCTTTCTGGTACCCTTAAGATGTGAATGTTGTTAGGCTTGACATTGTCCCAGAGGTCCCTTAAGCTATACTAATTTTTTTAAACTCTTTTTTCTTTTTGCTGTTCAGACTGCGTGTTTTCTGCTATTTTGTCTTCCAAATTGCTGATTTGATCTGTTTTATCTAATCTGCTGTTGATTACCTCTAATGTATTCTTCATTTCAATTATTGTATTCTTCATTTCTGACTGGTTCTTTTTTATAGTTTCTATGTGTCTTTTTTTTATGTGTATTACCTCTTTGCTGAAGTTCTCACTAAGTTCCCTGAGTATCCTTTTAATCAGTGTTTCGAACTGAGAGGGTTGGGAAGCTGGGTGAAAATGGTAAAGGAATTAAGAAGTACAAATTGGTAGTTACAAAATAGTCATGGGGATGTTAAAGTACAGCATAAGGAATATAGTCAATAATATTTTAATAATGATGTCTGATGCCAGGTGAGTACTAGACTTATCAGGGGATCATTTTGTAAATTATATAAATGTAAAACCACTATGCTGTACACCTAAAACTAATATAAAATCATATTGAATGTCAACTGTAATCAACAAACAAACAAACAAAATAAATAAAGAAGTCTTTGGCAGAAAAGAAAAGTGAAGTTCCTTGGGAGGAACCAGAAAGGAAAAGAATGCACAAACTAAAGTGGCATATGTCAATCAGTGATATAACCATCTTCTCAGCCAACTGAGACTCTCATTAGGTCATATGCTTTAACAAATTATCACTCGAACAAAATGATTAAGACAACACCATATAACAAGAGGCCAACACTACATTTATATCTCAAAACATCAACAGACCTTTTTCAAAAAAATTGAAATCCAGTTCAAAGCTGTCATTTTGGATTCTTATTATAATTTTTACTTTTAAATAATGTCAATATGCTAAAATTTTTGTTGAGTGATAGTTTTTCTAGTTTCTCCTTTTCATTAGCAAGAGACTTCAAAGTCAAGATGTCAAAGGATGCTGGGCAGTGGAAAACCACTGACAGCTCTAAACTTTGATATTGCAATCTACATCATTGCTAATCTTTGCACTCTAAGAAACATCTGTAGCAGTGACAGACACTGCAGGACAAAAGAAGTTTTAGGAAGCTAGTTTAAAATTGGATTATGATAATCACATATCTCAGCTCACTTTCTTTACACAATCTATGATCTTCATTGGCACGGTAACACATGATAGTTCTGAAAAGAGAAAGCAGTCCATTTTTTTAAATTAAGTTTATTGGGGTAACGGTTAATACAATCATATAATTTTCAGGTGTATATTATCATTTGACATCTGTATATTCCATTGTATGTTCACCACCCAAAGTCCAGTTTCCTTCAGCTACCATATATTTGATCTCTTTTACCCACTTCACCCTCCCCCTACCCCCTATATTTGACCTCGTTTATCCTGTCTACCTTCCCTTACCTCTCCCACCCCACTAGTAACCATTACTCTATAGTCCTCTGGTAACTACTAGTCTATAGTCCACGTCCATGAGTCTCTGTTTGTTTGTCCTGCTCATTTGTTGCTTTTAGGTTTATATCCCACGTATAAGTGATATCATGGGATTTTCAACTTTTTCTGTCTGGCTTATTTCGCTTAGCATGATTATCTC
>NW_006432945.1:5776516-5783015 GCF_000325575.1 Pteropus alecto
CCCCAGCTTCCCTGCCCTGGCCACTGTGAATAATGCTCCTATGAACATTGGTGTGCAAATCTCTTTTCAGATCTGGGGTTTCAAGTCTTTGGGGTAAAAACCCAATAGAGGGATTGCTGGATCATAAGGTAGATCAATTCTTAGTTTTTTGAGGAACCTCCATACTGTTTTCCATAATGGCTGTACCAATTTGCAGTCCCACCAGCATTGTATGAGGGTTCCTTTTTCTCTGCATCCTCTCCAACATTTATTATTACTTGTCCTGTTGATTATAGCCGTTCTAATAAGTGTGAGATGGTATCTTATTGTGGATTTGATTTGCATTTCCCTAATAGCTAGTGATGTTGATCAACTTTTCATATATTTGTTGGCCATTTGTATGTCTTCTGGGGAGAAGTGTCTATTCAGGTCCTCTGCCCATTTTTTGATTGGATTATTTGGGGTTTTTTTGTTGTTATTGAGTCGTATGAGTTCTTTGTATATTTTGGATATTAGGCCCTTATCGGAGGTGTTCCTTGCAAATATATTTTCCCATTAGGATGGTTGTCTCTTTACCTTATTGATGGTTTCTTTTGCTGAGCAGAAGCTTTTGAGTTTGATGTAGTCCCATTCATTTATTTTTGCTTTTACTTCCCTTGCCTTTGAGGTCAAATTCATAAAATCCTCTTTAAATCCAAGGTCCAGAGTTTAGTTCCTATGTTTTCTTCTATGCATTTTATTGTTTCAGGTCTTATATTCAGGTCCTTAATCCATTTTGAGTTAATTTGGGTGTGTGGTGATGGACAGCAGTCTAGTTTCATTCTTTTGCAGGTGGCTTTCCAGTTTTCCCAGCACCATTTATTGAAGAGGCTTTTTCCTTTCTCACTGTATGTTTTTGGAAAAGCAGTCCATTTTGACAGCAAAATTTAGACCAATGCTTTAAAGAAATTCCTATAAATGCACTGGGGGTGGGGTGGTGGAGTCAAATGCAGGAAAAGAAAATTTTTTTCCTATATACTTATTTCATGGCTTTGTGAATTAAGGCCTTTGGGTCATTGATTCAGCTTCACTTTGATTATCTTCAGCCAAACAGGTGGTAAAGTAAAGATGTAATGTGTGGGCAAGGGCTTTATTACATCTCATCCTTTTATCTAAATCTTGACAAAAAAAATATTAGAGGTATGCGATACAGATCTTTGTTGCTCCCACAGAGGTGACATGAAACTACACGCACCAGAAACAACTTCAGAACTCCAGGATTATAAAATATCTCATAAACTTCAGAAGTTCTAGGAGTGCCTGCCTAAATTAATAACAGGCCCATCTATCATTTTGGCTTTGTCTGAGCAATATGTTAAATGATTAGGACCTGATAGCAGCTTCAAAACGCCAACTTCTATTTCACATATTTGCCATTTGCTTTCTCATATCCATGTCACTCTGTGCCAACCCTTCTCTCCAAATAAAGATGACCCATGACCTGTTGCAATTCTTGTGATAAACAACAACAAAAATCCCCAAAGCAAAAGTCTCCCCAAATTCATAGACAAAATAACACATTCTGAATAGCTATGATCCAGTGATGGTGAAGTTAAAGCATAGTTTTTCAAAATGTAATTCACTGATGTCTTCACGGCATCATCTACAGTGTTAAAAATGTAGACATCTCACAGCTTCAATCAGTCTTCAGCGTGGGCTTGAAAATGCATTTTTACCAACTTGACCAGGTGATTCTCATGCACACAAGTTTGAAAAATAGGATTTAAAGTATATTATTAGAATCAACTAAAGGACGATGGTATCGCAACACCCACAGAAAAGTAGAAACATTTTGACGTTGAGAAGTCAACATGCTTGCTGGTCTTCTGTCACGGAGTTACTCTTCTCATACACTTCATTAAGCACAATTCAGCAATTCACTTCTGTTTCTATCACTCAATACATTTTCAAGAGGCCAAATGAAAACAACTCAGAGAATAAGGTTCACGTGGGTGTATTAGATGGCAATCTGGATAAGGCGATGAGCTGATATTCAAGCATTCTGCTTCAGTCACCATCGAAGTAGGAATGCCATAGTTAGACCAAAAGTTAATCACTTGGTGAAAGAATGCTACTGAATACTATTCCCAAATGTGGTCACTCCTTTGAAATATTTATAATTTAGCGATAATAGTAATTACGCTGAGAACTTAAAGCTTTTAAACTTAAAAGTTTTTATGATTGCCAACCTTTTCACTATCCCTGCACTAGGCTAGCTGAATTGCTGGCACACACCCTAGGAAAGTCATGGTTAATCCTACGATAAATGTAAGAATTTCACCAACAGTTTAGTCTTTTTTTTAATGTAAAGTGTTTATCGAAGGATAAGATACGTGCAGAAAAGTTAGAAGACCTGTAACTGTACAATGTTTGAATTTTCATAAACTGAACTCTCCCACGATACCACTACCCAGATCAAGAGACAGAACATTTCCAGCACTGCAGAAGCCTCTCTCACCTCATTCCAGGGGTGACCACTAGCAGGCCCTATATCATTATAAAACATTTTTACCTGTATTTTATCTTTATAGAAACTGGCTTCTATTGCTCACTATTAAGCTTGTGAGTTTCATCCATATGAACATGTGTAGAATAATATATTCACTATTGTTGACGTTCTTTGTACAAATATTTCATAAAATGTTTATCCACTGCTAATAGACACTTGGGATTGTTTCTAGTTTGGGCTATTACCAATGGTGCTACTATGGTCGCTCTCATACATGGCTTTTGGTGCACACACAAATATGTTTCTGTTGCAAAAGTCCTAAGAATGGGATTACTTGGACGTGGAATTATTATGCCATTGTACACCCAAAGGGTAATAGTCACATGACAGCACATCCTTCCCTACAGTTAATGTTGTCAGTCTTGTCATTTTAAACATCTGGTAGATGTGTAATTTAACTCACACATCCCTGATGACTATATGAGGTTCAGTATGTCTTCATATGTTTTCAATGGTCAGTTGGATGTTCCTTTGAGTGAGGGCATATGCAAGTTTTTTGTCCTTTTTTTTCTATTAGTTGCCTTTTTTATATCGATTTATATAGACTTTACATATTCTGGATACGAGTCTTTTGACAGACACATGTATGTGGCAAATATATTTTCCCAGTCTGGGGTTTATCTTTTTACTACTTTCATGATTTTTTTTAATAAAAAGAAAGGCTTAACTTTAATATAATCCAATGTATCCATCTGCTTCCTTATACTTCATGCTTTTTGTCATTTAAGAAAATTTTAGCTATTCAGTATCATAAAATAGTTTTTACTGATTTCTTCAAAAATCTCATTTTACCTTTTACCTTTAGATATAAAATCCGATTAGAATTAATTTCTGTGTATGGTGTGAGGTAGGTGTTAAGATTATTCTTTTTTTTCATATGTATAACCAAAGGACTCAGCATCATATACCAGAAATACTACTTTTAACCCTTGCATCATGATATAAACTTTGAATTAATCAAGTGGCCATTTAAATGCAAGTCTGTTCCTGGACTTCCATTGGTTTACTAGTCCATTAATCTATTCATTAAGCTTGTACTAATACCACACTGTCTTAATTATCATAGTTTTATAATAAATCTTGATATCAAGTAGTATAAGTCCTCTAACTTTATTCAACTTCTGCAGGATTATTTTAGCAGTTATTTATTTCAGCACTTCAAAGATGTCATCCTATTATTTTACGGCTTCTATCTATTCTTTTGAGGAATTCATTCTCAGTCTTTTGCTTTTGTGAATGTGTCTTTTTTCCCTCTGGATGTTTTTAGGTTTTGTTTTTTTTTTTTGTCTTCAGTTTTCAGCAGTTCTGCTAAAGACTGGTATTCTTTATATTTATCCTTGGGCTCATAGCACATTTATGTATATAGCTGGATATATTTTATCAGTTACAAAAAATTGTTAGCCTTTATATCCTCAGTTTTTACTTTTGCCCCATTATCTATCTCTTCCTCAATGCTTTTTTATTATGCACCAGATATTACTTATGCTTTTGTTCTATATTTTATATCCTTTTTGTTCTCTATGTTTCAGTCTGGATGTTTTCTACTATCCTATTTTGTTGACCAATTCCCTCTCTTCAGCTGTGTTCAAACTATGGTAAACTCATCTGTTGAGTTTTAAATTTTAGTTACTGTGTTTTTAGTTTTAAATTTTCAATTTGATTCTTTTCTAGTAAAATTCTCCATCTTGCCATCTATTTCTTGAATATATTAATCTTAGTTATTTTAAAGTCCATATCCAATACTTATGGATATATTTATTTTTCCAGATCTTCTTTTTTGGTATACATGGCAATTCTGGATAAAATGCCGGACTTTTTTTACATAAGCTGTTGAAGGGTGGGGGGACTATATCTACCTCAACGGAAGATCCATTTTACTTTCTGGCAGGCAGTGACAGTTAAGATGGATCTTCTCAATTTAATCGAAAATTGAATTGACTAAAATCTTTGCAGGTTTCCATCTAACTTTTGTTCACTCCCAATTGAAGCTTCTCAACTGAGATCCGAGGGTGTTTACTAGGCCCCTTTCCATTATGCCACTATGACTGTCTTCATGAAACACATCTTTGACCTTCACAGCCTATGAAGGCAGGCCTCAACATGGTGAGAAAGGCCTAGAAGGGCTCCCACCACCGGACCCCAGGTTTCCTTCCAGTCAGTGATCTTCCCCCACCACACACGGGAACATCATTCTTGCAAGTCAACGTTGAGGCCACAAAGCATCTCAGAAATCCACACATTTCAAACATTCTACACAGTTACATTGAAGGCAGAAGCATTTGTTCTAAGAGAACATTGCCTTTCTTTTACTTGTGCATATCATTCTGTTTTATTTTGATGTTTTAGTTGATAACTAAATGTTATTCAAGTTGTTGTCCTTGTCCTAAGAATATCCAAGATAAGGGTCCAAAGACTGTACACTTAAAGGATAAGTGGAATGAGATGTCCTATGTTTTCCTTATCTAGTTCATATATCCCTAGTCAACTGTTTGTTCTGTTTTCCTAATGGGTAAAACTGCTCATTGTAAATCATGTTCTCTAGAGATCTTATCTAGGTACATCTTCATAAAGTAAAAATAATTCCACATAAAGCTTCAACTTGCTGATTAAGGTATTATTATTCCCATCACATAGATAAAGGAACTGAGACTCAGATGCATTTAAGGAGTAAGGCCAGAGACAGGGTTTTAACTTAGCCTTTCTGAAGCCAAATTCCTTGCTCTTTCATGTATGCTAACACTAATAATTCTTTCTTATTTTTGCCTCTATTACACTGTAAACTCCGTAATCTCAGAAACCACATCTTTCCTATTCACTACTGTGTCCAAGAGTCTAGCACAAAGTCTGAAACATTATAGGAACATAATAAATATTACAGAAATAATGGGTGATGAACTAGCCCTGAGCCGTACTGTAGAAAATGTGACCTTTACCACAGGCACAACAACCTTCTCTCCTTAATGTCTTTTTACTCTTGGGTAATAAGTCTCAACCTTCCTGGTGCTTTGTCCCACCCCACTTAATTGTATGTTAATATAAATCACGTCAGTCATTTCCTCCAAGTGCATTTGTGTTTAACCTTTATTTCCAAATAATAATGCTAAATAAAAAAATAAATCCTCAAATCCCGGCTTGCCTTCCTTAATAACTCTAAGGAATAGTGTAGAGTGCCAGGGGACTTGTTTATAGGTAGCATCCCCTGCTCCCTCCAGAACAGGCTCAAAATTGGAATTGTTATGGCTACAGATGCTGAAGAGCAGTCCCTGAAAATGGCTAGAAATACAGGAGTTGAAAAAGTTAGTAAATAATTTAGTGCGGTTTAATAAAATAGCACTTTGGCAGTGACTCTGTATATACTGAAAAGAGAAGAAAGTCCTTACAGCAATGGCAGCATTGTCTAGGACCTCGGAAAATCATAGAATACCTTTCTCATTTGAAATTACAATGCAGTTTTATTAACACTATTTTGAAATCCCTTTATCAGGCAGTGTCTCCAGTTTGAGCTCTATTTTTTGTTTCCCTTTTTCTCACAGACTCTCACAGACCTATATTCGTGTTTTCGGGTCACATGTTTCCTTTTGTAAAGGGACGTGAAACTATCAGAATGTATCATCAGCCAAATGGACATCAGGAAGAAAGCCCAATATCATCCACTATCAATTATCTTGATACTTTTTGTACTAACAATTGACTTAGTACATTAATGAAGTAGGCTACTGTCCAGCATACAATAAAAATGACTTCTTGTAAAAACTGTTGATATTCATGAGAAAACAGAGAAACATACATGCAAAACAATACAAAGAAAGTTAAACAAAGAAAGATCTAAAATATGATTGAAATTTTAGTTGATGCCTGCATGGTCCTTTTACTCAAAGTTCTATGATACCTTTTTGGAAGAAAATCAAAATACCTTTGGTATCAGTATCTATGCTTGGAATGTTTTAAAGGTTTATAATTTAGGGATTTTTG
>NW_006432945.1:5783087-5809815 GCF_000325575.1 Pteropus alecto
AAGAGTAATTCCAGAAGTTCTTATGTAATATTATTAAACATATTTTTATATTATTAATTTTAACTATGTGGATTTAACTATATATGTGGATTGCATTCTAAGCAAGAATAATTCTTCTTTCTCATTAAAACAGGAGTTCTCAACCTTGACATTACTGACATTTTGGGCAGAATAATTCTTTGGTCTGGGGCACTATCCTTGGTCTCTATTCACTAGATGCCAGTAGGATCCCCTAATTATCACAACTAGAAATGTCTCCAGATATTGCCGACATGCCCTGGGGGGAAAAAAATGGACCCACAGTTTAGAACCGCTTCAGTAAAGCAAGGCATTATTCTTGCTACCTGACATTTATTCACTAGCGTAAACTATTAAAAAATAGCCAAGCTCCCTAAGTAATATGTATTAGACATATCATGTCAATCTCATTTTTAAAATCTTTTCTCATGATTTCTTTTCCAAACTGAAATGTCTCACATCCATTCCACATATTAAAAGTCTACTTAAGTTACAAAACCCATCTCAAACTCCACTCAAGCTGTAAAGTCTTCTTGGAAGTTTAATGCCAAAACTTTTTAAAGCAGTAATACTGTAAAATCTAAATGCATCATTACTGAATATGTACTCTCTAAGGCTGGTTTTCCAAAGATTTATTTATACCCATTTCATCTTCCCAGCTAGGTCATAAACTGCTCAAAGTTGCTGCATAAGTAGACATGAGGATGAGACATATTTGAGTTCTAGCCCTAAAACATAACAGCTGTGTGTTTTCGGACTATTTATTTGATGTCTTTAAATAAATCTCTACACCTATAAAATTAAAACAAAAACAGCACATACCTCATAGTGTTACTGAAGTGAATAAATGAAGTATAATATAAAGTCCTATGAACTCTGCTTAGCATTTTTGTTTATTTAACAAACACTTATATTGTGTACACTATGCATCAAGCACTTTTATAAGCACTCCATAATCTCATTTAATGCTCATAAAAAAAAAACTACGAGGAAGGTATAATTATCACCCCATTTAACAGCTGAGTAAATTGAGACCTAGGAAAACTAAGTAATTTGCCCAAATTCATTGTAGTCAATCAATAGTGGAAGGGAAATTTGAATCCCGGCCAGCCAGTTCCAGAGTCCTTGGTCTAACCACTAAGCCACTTTGGTATGAAATAGACACTCAATAAAGTTATCTACCATAAGTATTATGCTTATTCCTGTTGCACTTCTTCAAGGCACCAAGTGCTAAGTCCATAGCAGATGCTCAGCGTTTGTCGATGAGGACGTTAATAATAGAGCCTTGCTGGAATAAGCACTGGGTTATATTTCTTTAACATTTCTTTTCCAAAGATAAAATTTCCAAATTGTTATTTCATTTTGCATCTGGAGATTTTGGAGGATTCTTGTACACAACTTCAAAGCATTTGCCTAGAATTTTATCTAAAATATTTTATAAAAAATATATATCTCAAGTGAGGAGTGAGAATGGAAAAGTGCTTCTAAGGAGTCAGTAAATTTTTCAAAAATCCTCATACCATACCTCAGCTAAGTAACTAGACATTTCAATCTCTATGTCATATAATTTTTAGTTTAAAGACAATTTTTAAATAAATGTTTTCATATAAGTGCTTAAACTTTTAGAGCAGCAGAGATATTCTCTTTGACATAAAAACTTTAAGAGAATACTTCTCTTCAAAAATTTAATCTGTTTTTAAATTTAATTTCACTTGATATTAATCACACCTTTTAGAAGTTGTATGTAATTTTTGGCAAAGAGAATTTACTTAGCAGATGATAAGAAAGCTGCAAATCACTCTGCTGTAAAAAGTTTTTAAAATTAAAGTTTTCTGTCTATGGTGATGCCACCCTCAACACTCCAATCTTGTCTGATCTCGGACCACCTAGGAACACCGGGTGCTGAAGGCTAAATAAATTAATTAATTAAATTAAATTAAATTAAGGTTTTTCTTTCACTTGGTAGACCATTAACATATTAAAGTGTATACATGAAAAATAAAAAAAGCATTTTAAGATAAAGAAGCTCAAGTATAAGACATATATGTATAGAATTAAATAAGGAAGATTCATCACTGATAGGTCTTGAAAAAAAGAGAGAGAACATATGGATTGTGTCCTTATCAGTGCTGGTAATATACTCGTCATTTTGACAGGAACTTACTTTTATTATCTCACAAAAGCATTGATGACAAATCTACTACTGGAATGTAGCTCTGTTTATCTTATTGAATAAACATGGAGACATTCCACCTAATGATCAATCGATGTTCTCAAAATATCATAGGACAGTATTATTCGCTGTATTCATCAGACCTAAAACACACATATACAAACATACAAGCCAAAAAGTAACCAATAAAATTCAAATAGAGAGGAAAAGGATTAACTGTACTCATAAAACCATCTGACAACTTAATAAACTACATGACTTTCAAAATCAATGAGGAACTGTAGTGTCTCCTTAACACATTCTATATCCCTACTACACAGAAAGCACAAGATGAGAGATGAGAAATGGATGGGTATTCTGGAATATTTTACTCATTTTGAAATTCTTTTTTAAAAAGCCCACTGGGAAATTATTTTATTATACTTAGAACTTTTACAATTTTGGGTGGATACATTGCCAAAAGAGTAGTAAGCCAAAACTTATGTTCAATTCTAACCTGAGGATCTGATGCCAGGGAAATATTTGATTCAGAAAAGGTATATTTAAAAGTAGCAGGTGGCTATAGGCCAACAGCAGTGCTATTTATAAAAAATATTTAACACACTATAATTAATGTCCTCCAAAAGATTAATCAGATTAAGACAAAAGTGTTATAAAGTTTTGGCACATTGAAACCCAAGAAAATTCTAGATAATTATGCATAGAAATAATCAGAGATATGTATTATCTATAAGAAATGGAGTACAAAAACATTTTAAAACTTCTCTCTCTAGTGAGGTGAAAAAGCAGTATCTAAGAAGATATGTTTACATATATTTATGTATTCTTGTTATTCATCCAAAATTCTCTCAGATCTTACTACTATTCCAGACTCAAGGCTCAGCAACTATTTTCTAAAAAGTTTTCTAAAAGACACAGGCCCCAGTCTAAGAAAGACATGATTACACTCCCATGTGGCAAGTAGTAAAAAGAAGTCTGGACAGATGTCAGGGTAGCAGAGGAGAAAACACCTAGAACCTTGTCTCCCAAACTACGTCCCATGAGTCAGCAGTGTCTGCATTACTTGTGAGTTAGAAATGCAGAATCTACTCCCCAGACCCTTTGAGTCAGAATCTGCATTTTGAACAAGATCCTTCGTGATTCTTTTAGACAATGACATTTGAGAAGCTCTGTTTGGAGATATTAGGTCAACGTCAGACCTGCCAATGGTACAGCCGTTTAAAAATTAGGAACTTGATTCAGATCTTGCTATGAGTTTATCTGAAATAAAACATCATTTACCCACAGACCCAGACATTGTAAAAAATAGAAGCTTAAGGTTCTCAAGAAAACCTTAAAACAGTATCTTAAGATATTAAGTAATATGATCTTATAAAAATTGGTTTAAATGCAATGAGTTCATAGTTCTCCAAGTGTATTTACTTTTTCTTAAAAGTTTATGCATAGGCATTAAGCTCTGTTGTCTCCTGAATACTTAAGGAAAGGAGATCCGTCTGCAAACCTACAGCTGTCCTTAGAAGCTCTAATATTTATGATGTTAAGGAGGCTGGTGTCCAATGTGACCAGACAAGAATCCTCAGCACATAGGCATAATTAGAATATTAAACATATCTAACATTGCTATAATATTTTATTGTTTCAAAACATGGCATTCATTATGTGATTTCATCTTAGGGAATGAAACATGACTCTATATAGTTCTGAATTCTGAGACTAGCTTCCATTATCATACATGATCTCTATTTTCCCCAACACTTTTTAAAAGGAGCAGAAATTTGTGGCAGCTGTTTCATTTGGTTATAAAATGAGGTTTGTAGCTAGGGATGTGTGTTTCATTTCATAAATGCACAAAGAAAACTTTATTACCAGCTGAAATTTTACTGTCATTGTGTGGTCATTCTGCAAACATATATCTTCTGTTAGAAGAGGAAGAGAACAATATAGAACACAGAGTTTAATATGCCTCCACCCAATGCTTAGCAACTGCCACGATGTTGACATGCTCTTGGTTCCATGTTATATCTACAACTTCCTTAGCTTTAAAAGTGGGACTTATATTAACATACCAAATTAATGCAAACTACTTATTTTAAAAATGAGACTATTTTTTAAATAAGTCAGGTACAAATTTGAAATTTCAAACTACGTTTTCATATGACATGAGCATAAGAACGCAAGGAAGGGTTGGCAATGGGGCACTGGGTATAAGTGATACATTTGGGCATACTAAGAGGAGCAGCTATATCTGGGAAGATGCTCTCTTGTTCTTGGTGGGTCCAGTGCCCTCAGGTAAAAACAAGGAAATGAGCGAGATGTTATAATTAAAATGTCAGCTCTGACCCCTCAAAAGATAATTCATGGGATCATGTCAATTTTATTATGATGTTTTAGCAATGCAATATGGTATTTCTGAATGAAGCTAGTAAAAACAGGATGATTTATCAAGGGACAAAATAAAAAATAGATATAATCTTCATATTACCTCAAAAACAGCAAATATCAGTATTTTACCAAGAATCAATTATTTGATTTGGGTGGCACCCCGAGAAAGCCCCCACAGGCAACCGCTGAAAAACTCAATAGCAATCTGTCATTCTTCTTTACCAACATGTAAAACTTTATGGGAATTGGTCTTTTTAAATAAATGCAGACACATTTATTTAAATATCAACAACAGAAGAGAGTATAGGTTTCTGTTATCCTGGTCTTGCATATCTTAGGACTTTTTTTTATAGTTTTATCCTTGTCTATCTTTAAAAAAATTCTATATACAAACATCTCAAATTTAGCAATATCATAAAAATTTCTCCTAGAAGAGTGACAGCTAATGCCTATACCTTCCCTGTAACCTCCTAGAACGTCTCAAAAATAAAGTGTTTGCACTGTATATTGTCCCTTCACTTTTTCATAATAATCTTATCATTGAGTTGATTTCTCTAAGACTCTTCCTTGTTTTTATCTCTTCTGAATTCCTGGAAACTCATTAAAGTAATATAGTTACCAACAGTTCGTTCCCCTTGTTCAAAAAAAAAAAAAAAGAAGAAGGAGGAGGAGGAAGAGGAGGAGGAAGAGAAAGAGGAAGAGGAAGAGAAACCAAAATGAATAGAGTGGGCAAAGTATGACAAGCCCTCAAATATTTAATTTCTTTCTCTAAATTTCAGAACAACAGCATGTCATAACACTGTCCTTTCTCCTATAGTGGTTAATCTCCAGTGTCTATTCCTCCCCTGGGTCCTTCACTTTAAAAGAGAAGCTTTTAGAGATCAAGGGTCCAACCTGTGCTGTGCATACTGCGGGCATCCAAAATGTAACTGCTCCCTGTTTCATGAGATAAATACATACCTCATGCTCATTTTTAAGTATTATTTTCAATGTCAACTCAAACAGGTTTAAAATGGCACTTGCAGCATTATCCTCTTCCCTCTCCTAATTATAAGTCACAAGTAATGAGGACCAAGGTGCTTGGAGCCTATGGGGAAAGTAGTTAAGAAATCAGCTCCACACCAGTTGAAGGAGACTCATGGACTATAGATTTGAACTGCTATAGGACTCATCTTAAGCATATTAACACCCGTTGTCTCTACATGACAGAGCTCCGCACTGGTAGAAAAGGGTTACTGCTGCTTTTTATGAGAGAACTCTATTTTTTAAGTCCAATTAGGTCAGAAACTTACATGTCTGGCAAGTTACTGACATAATCTTTAGCTTTTCTAACTAACAGTATGACCTCTTGAGTCGTAAAGCCTGTGCCTTTCCCAAGGTCATGAAAGATACTAGTTTTTAAATATGGCTTCTAATGTGGCTCCTTTTTTACAGGAACTTTTCTTTCAGTGAACTCGCATTTTAATGATGAAAATGCAAAAAACTATAAAAAGCCAAATAAAATTAACTTAAGAAAAACACTGGCAAAGCAGTGATGAAATGTGTTAGACAGAAGTAGGAGATAAAATTTAGAATATAAAGCCGTAGTCCAGACTAGATTTGAAAGAATTGTCCTTGTCCTCCTCACGTCTCATGAAAACCACTGCTCATCCAAAACTATTGCCATCAGATTCTACCACCTGTTCCTCCTTTACCACCTTGACTTTTACCGATGAAGGTCCGATCGTGTGACTCATGTCTCAAATGCCATCAGATTCTTCCTAAGTTTCATTCTTAGTCTTCATTATATTAGTCTGGTCCTTCTTCACCTTACTGTCCATTCTCTAACGATGTCGGACCTGCCCTCAGTCCTTAGAAGCACTCAGCTCATCCCCTGCCTTAGAAAATGCTGTTTTCTCTGCCGGGGACTTCCTGCTCTCGCCATCCACATGCTCTTCTCTCAGGTATGAGTTTTAAAAAGCCTTCCCTATTTGCCACACTGATAAACTGAAATCTCCATTCTTTCTTTAAAACCTGTTCTCTAAAACCCATTTCCATTTTTAGCAATAATCTAAAACTTTACCAAATTCATCATCATCACGCTTATCTATCTTTCTTTATATTCCCACCTGCATGAACCCCAGCTATCTGAGTGGTGAGATTACCCAGAAAAACTGCTTTTTATAGTATGGAGAAGTTAATTCAACTCTAACATGCCAACAGGTTAATCCAACATTATCCTCAGGCTCTGTTTTACATTGTTTCAGATTGTCTTACACCAATCTCTGTAGCTATTTCTACATGTAATAAACACACTCAAAGGCATAAGAACTAGAAAAACTGAATTTTTTTAATCCTAGAGTCATAGTAGGTCACAGAGGTGGCTTGTCTGAAGTCAACTCAGCACTTTTTCTAACATTGAGTTAAGTAGATATTTTTTGAATTCTAAAGATTTGTATGTCATAAGGCAGTCATTGTGTCTGACTTCAAGTACTCTCAGTTAATGTAAAGTCAAGGTGAAATGCTATTCCAAAAGATAAAAGAGCATCAGAGAACTGTTCAAAATGTTACCATTTAGATATATAAACAAATATAACCACGTTTGAAGAAAAGACAGCCCCTGGCGTATAAAGGAACTCAAACAACTGAAAAGTGAACCATAATTACACATTTTTTAATAGAAAAGCAAATAAGAGGACTTACGCATGTCACCGAAGGCCCCCTTTGTCACTTTGGTGGCACGTAACACCACTACTGTGAACTTGTGGGAATACTGATGCTCCACCTGGAAAGAAAATGGTAGTATATTAAAAATAAACTTCCAACGTAGAATCCAAGTAAATCATTCTTATTGTTTCTTTGAGACTAATAAAAAATGTTCTAGTCGAAAAGAAGCAACATGCATACTAGAAACATTCTTTGATTCTAAGGCTGTTCCTTTTTTGATTTTCTCCTCTCTCTCATCACAGAATTATTCAGACTTCTAGGTCATGCTAGAAAATGTCACTACAGCTCAACTCTTAGGACTTCTTTGCTGTCAGGTTCACCAAGCGCTTGGGAAATCATGTAAATCAGGACTGCAGTCCTTCCAGAAGCACAATCAGGCTTTGTCCTGGATGACTAAGAAGCCCTGCCTTAGAAAAGCAAGGTCAGAGCAAGATGTTTGCATTATTTAGGTTTGTTTGCTTTTATTGTTACTGTTCAATGAATATCTTTTTTGGCATCACATTTCCAGAACAGCTTTCAAAATCTTTGGATCCAAGGCAATAACAGATAAACCACTTACATTAATTTTATTAATTTTAATTTAATAAACCATATGCAGCAATGTTAAAAGTTTCTATTTGCCTGATAGTTTATATGCACATAATAAATATTAACACCTAGAAGATTTTATTAAACACTTAACCTAACTGGAAATTAGTTACCAAATTATTTTATTCAAAAATACAAAGTGGGGAATCCCAAACAAGAAAATGTTAAAGGAGTTTATCACCATCAAGCCAGTATTACAATAAATGTTTAAAGGGCTTCTTTAAGAAGAAAAAATAAATAAGTATGAATAAGAAAACATTGTAAAGAAAAAATTTCTCACTGACAAAGCCAAACACAAAATAATAAAAGCGGCAGATCAACAAGCACTTAAGCTAGTAAAAAGGTTAATGCAAAAAGTAGGAAGACCACATGTAACTACAACAGTAAATTAAGCAATACACACAACACACACAAAAGAAGCAAAAAAATAACGACAAAAACATAAACATGGAGGGAGTGAGTAAAATTGGTAATGATTTTAGACTGTTTGAACTTAGGCAACCACCAACTTAAACTGCTATAAACATAACTCAGTATATATTAAGCACGTGGTAACCAAAAACCAAAAATCTACAAGAAATAAAAAGAAAAGAATTCACACACAGCACTACGGAAAGTCATCAACATACAAGAGAGCAAGAGAATAAGAAAAGAACAGTGAACTACAAAAACAATTAGAAAACAATAAAATGGCAATGACTATATACCTATCAGTAATTACTTTAAATTAAATAGATTCAATGCTCCAGTCAAAAGGCGAATGAGTAAAGAAGATGTGGTACATATTTGTAATGGAATATTACTCGGCCATAAAAATAAAATAAAATCTTCCAATCCGTGACAACAAAGGTAGACCTAGAGAGTATCATGCTAAGCGAAATAGGTCAGACAGAGAAAGACAAATACCATATGATTTTACTTACATGTGGAATCTGAAAACCAAACTAAACAAATAAACAAAACAGAAAGGAATTCACAGATACAGAGAACAAATTTATCGTTGCCAGATGGAAGGGGTACTGGGGGGCTGGGTGAAAAAGAAAAAGTGATTAAGAAATACAAACTGGCAGTTACAAAATAGGCACAGGGAAGTGAACTACAGCTTAGGGAATATAGTCAATAATATTGTAACACCTATGTATGATGCCAGGTTATGACTTATGGGGGAATCACTCTGTAAATTATGTAAATGTTTAACCACTGTGCTGTATACCTGAAATTAATATAATATTGAATATTGACTATAATTGAAAAATTAAAAAAGGTAAAAATTAAAGCAAACAAACAAAAAACCAGAATGGGTAAACAGGAACTCATACAGATCTCTGGGCAACTGAAAAGATTACAAGGATTTATCTAAAGCTCAGACATTTTTGTTTAATCTTAGAAGAGGTCCACGTTTATAAGCTACTCCTACAATTTTTAATTTTAATGGATTTACTTAACTGGTTAAAACGTCCAGAGGGAAAGGGGAGAAGGCAGATAAGAGTAAAGGGAATCAAATACACGATGATAGAAGGAGATCTGACTTTTTGTGGTGAACACGCAATGCAATATACAGATGATGTATTATAGAATTGTACACTTGGAACCTTTATCATTTATTAACCAATGTCACCCTGATAAATTTAATTTAAAAAGTCTATAATCGATTAAAAAGAAACTAAGATACTAAAAATACTGAGAAGTGAGTGATGATAGTCTAAAAGCAAAGAGGTAAAAAAATGTAAAAACAGAGATTCATAGAAACCAGCATTAGTGTGGTCGAAAGTTACATAGCATTCAACACTTTCTGAAGATATCACTCTGTCAATAGAGTAATTGATATCCAGATTCACAATTCAGGATCAAGATGAGGTAAAGTCATAAATGATGAGCATATATTATTTTAAAAGGCAGAAAAGCATGTAAAATCTTTCAAGATAACATCTTATTCAAGTTTTTTGTTAAAGGGAAATACCTTCTATATTTATAAGAGCTATGAGTAGCCAATGTTTTATTTTATAGAAATGAAATTATCAATCATGAAGAAGTGAATGCTTTTAAAATAAAAGTGTGTGGCCTTACACTAACACTGAAAATCACATGTACTCCCCCCACCAAAAAATGAAGAGAATCCACTATCATACTTGGAGACTTCAATACCCCTCTATCAGTAATGCACAGATCCAGCAGACAGAAAATCAGTAAGGACATAGCTGAACTCAACAACACCGTTAATCAACTTGATATAATTGCCATCTATAGACTGCTTCATCCAGCGATGGCCAAATACACATTCTTCTCACGTTCACATAGAACAGTCACACAATGTCTACTCTCAGACCACAATGGAATTAAACTAAAAATAAGTAACAGAATGATAGCTAGAAAATCACAAGACTTAGAGATTAAAGAATACATTTCTAAATAACACATATATCAAAGAAGTTGTCTCAGGAGAAATTTTTACATATTTGAAACTAAATGAAAATGAAACTACAACTTATCAAAATTTGGGGGATGCAATGAATGTAGTGCTTAGAGGGAAATTTATTTTATACATATATACATATATAAAAGATCTAAAATCAATCGTCTAAGTGTTTACTTTAGGGAACTGGAAAAAGAATGAATTAAGTCCAAAGTAAGCAGAAGAAAGATAGCAAAAATTAGAGCTGAAATAAATAAAATTGAAAATGGAAATCAACAGATAAAATTGATGAAACCAAAAGTTGGTTCTTTGAAAAGATCAATAAAACTGATAAGCTTCTAACCAGACTAAATAAGAAAAAAAAGAGAGAATACAAATTACAAATACTATAAATGAATGAGAGAAGTTCACTCAAGAGCCTATGGACATTAAAAAGATAATAAAAGAATACTATGAACAACTCTAAACCTATAATTTGATAAACTAGATTACATGGACTGATTTTTGGAAAGACACAGTCTGCCAAAACTCACACAAGTAGCAAGACAATCTGAATAGGGCTATATCTATAAAGGAATTAAATTAATATCTAACCTTCCAAAACAGAAAGCACCAGGTCCAGATGGATTCACTGATAAAACACTTAAGGAAGAAATTACACCAATATTCTCTAATCTCTTTCAAAAGATAGAATCTGAGGGAATAGATCCTAACTTACTCTATGAAGCCAGCATTACCCTGACAAAATCAGATAGAGGCATTAGAAGAAAAGGAAACTACAGACTCTCATAAATATAGATGTGAAAATTCTCAACAAATTATTAGCAAATAAAATCTAACAGTGTATAGAAGGAACTATAACTATAATCAAATGGGATTTATCCCAGGTATGCAAGGCTGGTTCAGCATTCAAAACTCAATTAATGTAATTTAGCACAGGCTAAAGAAGAAAAATCACATGATCGTATCAATAGATGGGGAAAAAACAATTTGACATCTATTCAAAATTCAACACCTATTCATAATAAAAACTCTCAGCAATCTAGGAATAGATGGGAACTTCTCCAACTTGGTAAAAAATATTTATAAAAAGCCCACAGCCAATATCACATTTAATTGTGTAAAACTAGAAGCTTTCTTACAGAGATCAGGAACAAGACAAGAATATCCCCTCTCACCACTCTTTTTTAGCATTGTACTGGGTATCCTAGCTAATGCGATAGGAAAAGGAAATAAAGATGTACAGATTGTGAAGGAAGAAATAAAACTGTCTTTGTACACATACGATATGATTGTCTATGTAGAAAACCCAAAATAACTGATTTTTTTTTAATTCCTGGAATTAATAAGTGATTATAGCAAGGTTATAGGATATAAGGTTAATGTGCAAAAGTCGATCCATTTCCTATACACTAAAAATGAATGAGTGGAATTTGAAATTAAAACACAATATCATTTACATTTGCATATGCCCCCCCAAAGGAAATACTTAGGTATAAATCTTTTTTTAAAAAAGTAAAAGGTCTGTATGAGGAAAGCAACAAAACTCTGATGAATGAAGACAATAAAAGAACTAAATAAATTCTATGTTCATGGATAGAAGACTGAGTATTGTCAAGATATCAGTCCTTCTCTACTTTGTAGATTTAATGCGATCCCAAACAAAATCCTAAGAGGTTATTTTGTGGATGTCAACAAACTGATTCTAAAGTTTACATAGAATGGCAAAAGACACAGAATAGTCAACACAATATTAAGGAGAAGATCAGAGTTGGAGAGCCGATGCTATTTGACTTTAGTATTTATTATAAAGCTAAAGGAATCAAAACAGTATAGTATCTGCTGAAGAACAGACAGATATATTAATGGAATGGAATAGAGAGCTCAGGCATAGACTGGCACAAATATGGTCAACTGATCTTTGACAAAGGAGCAAAAGCAATACAATGGAGAAAAGATAGTCTTTTCAACAAATAGTACTGAAATAACTAGACATTCACATGCAAAAAAAAAAAAAGAGAGAGAGAGAGAGAGATTCTAGAAAAATGATACCTGGGCCTGAAAGAGAATAAGTAGATGCTCTTGAAACTCGACTTAGGGACTAGCTTTCTCCATTAAAAAGAACTCAATAATAATTATTACATATAATAGGACACCATCCCAAATCATTTATGTTTTTTTTCCGTATCCTAGAACATCTAATACCACATGGGTTTTCAAATGTCAAAAAACTCCATTGTAACATAAAAATTATTAGCAATATTTTTATCTATTACTTAATACAATTTTTGAAATCACCGCAGATGTATTCATGTCAAATATTTATTTCATGTCAAGTATAACATACATAGAGATTATTATAAGAATTCATTGAGTATAAACCATATGTTAGACATTCTACTAGATGCAAATTCTCATTGAATTTCCCCCCAAATCCTATAAAATATGTTATTATTTATATTTATACATAATTAAAGTGAGATTCTAAGAGGTTAATTTCCCCGTATCTCATAAGTAGTAAAAGTTAAACTTTAATTAGAATCCAGTCTTGCTATCTCCATTCCTTTACTTACACAGAGAAGAATGACACCTTTAATAATAAAAAAAGGCTATTTCCATTTATTAAAATGGTATAGAAAGTTACAATCTAGTCTCTCTATTATATCTGTAGTTGATCTATACTCCATCTATTAATTGGGTTATTTCCTCCATCATTCAGCTATTTTAATCTGCTTTTATTTCCATCAGCCTCAATTCTGTCTTAACTATAAGTGAAATACTTGCATACTGTTTACAGAAAATAAGGAGTAAATCAAATATTTTCTTGGTTTTTACAAGTTAATTTTGGAAATCATAAATCTTCAGATAACCTGCAAATTATTTCTAAAACAGACGTTTCGAAATCATGACAATCTTTCTCTAAGAGCTGTAAAAATCAATAGGAGAGTATCTATAAAGTACAAATTCTTGGAGAAAAGTGCTCAGTTTCAGTCAATAATTATCCATATTTAGATAATTTCTGTATTTTGATAATCCCTTGCCATGTTCCTGGGGCCAATATCACATAAAATTTCAAACTAGTGTGGACAAGGCTAGTTTCTGACTTGAATAGGAGACTTTCGTATATGTCTCAGGAATGATGCCAGAGGAAATATTATTGAATCGACAACCAGTGTTCCCTGGAGAAACTATGACTCAGCACAATGTTAGTTGGTAGTTGGCAAAAAAGATGCCATATTTCAATTGAGATGTCAAATATAAGCTCAATATAGTGACTTAGTCACCAAGATTAAGCCTTGCCTTCAGGTCTTGGATTACCCTACTTTGCATCTTTCTTCATCTATAATCTTTTCTACAGTGAAAATCACAACCCTTTTTCTTTTCGCAATTACAATAACTCAGTTATTATGAAAGCTATGAAAGAGGTTAAATTCATTCTGAAGAATTATATTGACATGTGTAACTAAAATGATTGGATGTGGAAAAAAGAATCAGTCAATTTATACAAAATCAATTTGACGATTGCCTTAATCTGTTAAAAATCCTACTGTTACAAAGGAGAACCAAAGAAACAGTCACAAAACAAATTTGATGGAGAAGGTAGATTCTGTACGCAAATATTTTTTCTCTTACCTAATTTTAACTCAAATAAAAACTAAAGACTATTAGTATGATAAAGACTACCTAATCTCAGTACTGAACCACTATCTTATACCACAACCACAATTTCAGTGATCACCACAATCCGCAACAGGTAACTTCAAACAGACCTCAGAAATGTTTTTTAAAAAATTGTTGCTCTGACAACATCCAAGAGTCATGACACTTTTTAAAATAAGATAGTTGTTTTCATTTTCAGTGCGTGGTGTAGAGTTTCACTTTAATACATTTAAGAGTCACAGGCATTGTGTTACTATTCTCTCACATTTTTAAAAGAGCTATCAGTTTATATATTTTCAATCTACGAGGTTATCTAAACTGCTTTAAGAATTCAGTCATAGATGGGCTACATGCACAAGCAATACTAATGTCCAAAACATCTAATTTGGCAACAGAATTTTTTAGCTCCAGCCGACATCATTAAAAAAGAGTCAGAATCAAAAATATGACTTGAGTTTCTTCTCTCTTGTGAACCAAGAAACTTTCCACTTGCTCATTAAATGTGTGTGCTTTCCCCTCAGGTCAGAGGCTTGTGGCAGGAAATGGCTGGAATCAGGGAAAGGTTAAAAGTTTATCACTTAACCATTCTCTCCTCTTCACTTTTCTAGAATCAAAGCTCACAAAAAGATATGCTATTTGCCATAAAACTTCTAAGTTTGTGCAGAGTGCTGTGCTTTTGTAACAGTAGTTTTGTTACCTTTATATTTTTGATTTCCCAGTGCAGTATCTCGTCTTCTAAAGTCCCCTGGAAATACCTTATCTCATTAAGTTTCTAAAGAATACTTTTGTACACATAATAATGTATTATTCATCCAAGCCCTATGTAACAGACACTGCAGGTACAGTTCGGACCCTGTTTTCCATACAAAGCAGTTAAAACAGAGTTTAGGTGCTCGTGAGCACGTGACTGATGATTGGAACTGCCCCTGGAACACTAGTTCTTTGATTACTTACACAGTATTTGTTTTTCCCCACTGCTATGTTGCCGTAATCATCTAGAATAAAATCTTTTTACTGTTTTGGCAAAATTTCCAGTCATCAAACAATGACATTTTTCAGAGGGCCCTGTATTTGCACAGGCATTCATGCTAGCACATCCATGCGGCTGACTGACTCTAATGTGAAGACAATTGTAGCTTCTGTGGACATGGGGTAGTGACCCTCTGTTGCTAATGGGTGGTAGAAATAGATTTTTTTTTCACTCCAGAGAAGTGACTCATATTTTCAGAGTAAAAAAAAAATGGAAATTTTTATAAATATTTTACACTTGATCTAGCCTTGTAAAATTCACGTCTCCCTGGCCCAAAAGCACTTCAATAAACTCTGGGGATACAATAAGCTCTGGAAAGTGCCTCACAACAATTCTAGGTGTCCAGCAACCGAATTCTGCCATACATCTATCACTCCATTTTCTACCACATTCTTAAAAGCCAGCACCACTGGAAGCAAGAGAACTTGCTGGCTATAAGTTGCTGCATTAGCCCACGGGATTCTCCAACATGTCAGTGCATCACAGGTGTGAAAATGGGTCCAATTTTCTGTGCCTTGAGGCAGCCCAAACTGCACTGGCCTGTCTGGCAGTGTTCATTACTAATTAGCTGGCTTGGTTTTCCTCATCTTTCCTTTTTCTGACATTATTCTCTGTTGACTGTGCTCACTTAATATATTTTTTAATGTATCTTTCTGTGAAAAATAGAGCAGGGAATTTTGTTACTGCAACGATTTACACACACACGTGCACATAGTTTTGTTTTTTTTTCATACAGGCACAGCAAGAATAAGAAGAATAAACAAACCTATAAAGCTCTTAGGATATCTTTATTTAAAAGGGCTATTAATTGAAATACTAGTTGAGTGTCTAACTCTGATGAAAAGGTAAAGAAAAATGTGATACAAATATGTGGTTTCTGCACACATCTCTCAAGGTGGTAAGGTGAGAAAAATAAATCTGCACATAAGATATAGAAACTTAATATGAAAAATCAATTAAAAAGATCCTACCTTCATTGTTTAACTTTATTTAAAGAAAACCATAATTGTGAAAGAAAGTAGGATATTGTTTCAAGAAAAAATATTATCTCATTTTAAACCCCGATTATATGCTTTTTATAAGAACAACACCCTAAATATAAGGAAAATATAAATTGAAAGTAAAAGGATGCATATAGCAATCAAAGAAATTAGGAATTACAGTAGTAAGACAATGTAAAATGTAAAACAAAGTCATTATTAGAAATAAAGAAAAGGATCTATCGTAATGATAAAATATCAATTAAACAGAAAACTATAATTATGTAATTCAAGTTATATACACTAATAATATCTTCAAAATTCATAAAACAAAAGTCTAATATGGAATATATTGTTGTGTATGAAACATTTACTAAAATAGACAATATGCTAGGTCATAATCATATATAAACATATTACAAACAACATAAAATTGTGCAAAGTAAGTTTTCTGAATACAATGGAATTAGATTAAGAATCGATGACAAAAGCAATTTAAAAAATTACCAAGTGTTTGAAAATTAAGAAACACAAGTCTAAGTAACCCATGTATAAAAGAATAAATCATAATAAAAATTAGAAAATATTTTTAATCGAGCAATTATGAAAATATGACATTTCCAAACTTATGAACTATACCTAAGTAAGTGGTCAATAATCAGTAAAGCTTAGAAAGATAAATATTTAAAGATTAAAAAGGAAAAAGTAAAACTAGCATTATTCATCGATAACAGGAATGTGTAAGTTGAAAATCCAAAAGAATCCACAAACAACTAGAATTATAAAGAAATTCAATTAGTTCACTGGATCTACAAAAAATCAATTGCATTTTCATATAATGCAACAACTAATTGCAAAATGAAATTTATAATTACCTATATAATGGCACTAAAACATCAACTCTCAAGAAAAACATCTGAAAAAAAAATTTCTTACTGAAAACTACACTACACTATTGAGAGAATTAAAGGTAATCTAAATAACATTAGCTTTGGGTTAGATTCGTGGGTTGCTAATGGATTGGAAGATCCAATATTGTTATCTATCATGTCATATCTCTTCAAACTGATCTACAGACTCATAACAGTACAATAAAAATCCCAGCAGTTGTGTGTGTATGTGTGTGTGTGTGTGTATGTGTGTAAATTGACAAACTGATTCCAAGTTTTATATAAAAATGTAGAGGAATGAAAATAGCCAATTTTGAAGGAGAAAAAGTAGTAGAATTTACATTATATATAATGTACAAAATGTTGGAGGATTCATTATATATCAAGACACGTTTCAGAGCTACAGAAATTAAATAGGTTGATACTGGGACAAAGACTAATAGACTAACAGAACAGGACAGAAATCAAGCCACACTTATATATGGCTGCCCAATTTACAGCAAGGCACCGTTACCATTCAGTGTGAAATTCTGCTACTCACAACATGATTGAATCTCACAGGTATAATGTTAAATGCAGACATCTATACGAAGGTCAAGAACAAGCAAAACTTATCTATAGTCATAGAAGTGAAATATTGGTTACCTTTGTGGAGTTTATTGACTGGAAAGGACATAAGAAACTCTTCTGGGGTAGTCATAATGTTGTGTATTTTTATCTGGATGATAGTTTCATGTGTGGAATACATATGATAAAATCCATCAAGATGAACAATTAAGTTTTATTCACTTTATATATGTTATACCTCAATTTTAAAAAGTCAAACACAATGAGAAGCTTTCAAAGAAAGGAATCGACAGCAAGGAAATAAGAAACAAAACCAGAGAATTGTGAAACAGAAACAGAAGAAATTGAAAAGACTTCCAGAAAGAGAGGAATGATCAGCAGAGGTGAGGGTCAGGTGGAGGAACTAGAGTCCACTGGGTTCAACACCAAAGAGGTCTTAATAAGACCTTTTCATGAAATGGAAGAATGGAAGAGCCAAGTCCAGTTTCTGTGACTGGAGGGGAAGAAGGCACTACAAAGAACTGTAGCACATTACCTCTTGCTTCCCAGACAAGGAAAGAAAGAGGATGGTAGCCAGGGAGGCATGTGGGGTTAAAGAACAGTGTTTCAATTTAAGTGTAAATGAGACCGTGGATTATTCCTTAATATCTATGGAAATTACTTCTAGTCCATATAAACCTAACTGGATCTCAAATGTTAAAATCAGCAAAGAAATTTCTCCTCTGTTGTTTTTGTTTATTTGATCAGAAGACAGAATGTATACTTCCAATGAAGTGTGGAAAACTACATACTAAAATTTGAATTACTCAACTCTTTAATAAAAATTAACCACCCACAGAAAAGTCTGTTTAAACATATCTAAGGAAAAGTTTACAGAATTAAATGCCCTGGAAATACACACTAAAATATAACCTTCAACTCAGTAGCTCTTTTATCTTCTCTCTACCAATCCATGTGAAATGTTATCTTATGTAGGCTGATAATTGCTAAGTGATTTTTTATTGTTCCTTGAAAGTTCAGTCCTGTTATAAATATTTCGGTATTTTTTTTTCCCTTTAAGTACATCTTTTTCTGGAAACTTACAGTGATATAAAGAAGAAATGTAACTTTATTATAGTTGCCTATTTGTACCACATTAAGTTCATACAAGTTCTAGAAAAAAAATCCAGGATTAATCGTAGTTTTACTTCATGAGTAACACCAGCAATACTCATGCACAGAAATATACCTGCCTCCCTCCCAGAAAGAATACATAAACAGTAAATGACTTACTATAATGTGCTGATAAGGATCTATAAATGACATCTTGGTTTCAATTACAGGAAATCTCTTCACACTTCAAAGGTCTTCTCTGGTACTCTAACTTCTTTAAAACCTACAAAAATAAACAATCATTATTGTTCAGCTTCCTCTTGATGTAGTTCCAAGATTTAAATGATGATGGGTATATGAATCTTAGGAAGTAAAAGTCTGCCCAAAGGGACCAAATAGATTGAGTTCTCTAATTGTTTATATGAGTGGGTTTACACACAGAACTTAGGGAAAGGATAAACATATTTTAATAGTACAGTTTAATTTCCATATTTATTTGTTCAACTTTATTCTGTGAATAATTATTAAGAAACTTCAGGGTTGTTGTTTTTTTTTTGTATTTGCCAAGTGTTTTATGAGAAATTCATCAAAATTACGGAAAATTAAAATTATTTTTGTACTGTTTATAATTAAAAAGCCATATGCCATTGTTTTCGCAGTTGGGTCATCATTATACAAATTCACAATAAGAAAGGAATATTTTTCACTGTAATTATATATCAAGAATTTAAGAAATATATTTATGTTGAATTTCAACTTTAGTGCTGATATTTTAAGGAAATGTTTGTTCGTTTTAAGGTACCAGTTTAATTTGGAAGTAGTTAAATAAGAAATATTTTAATGGAAAAATACTCTCCATGTTTTGCTTTGTTCTACAATTACTTTACATTATTAAAATAAAATAAAATAAAATATTCAATGAACACCCTTATTCTTTCATCATAGACTTTTTCCTTGAGACTTTATAAACAACACATATATTTTAGCATTCTATATATCACAACTAATTAGAAACATCTTTTCATATGCCTTTACTATTTGTGTTTAATATGTAAGTTCTAAAATATGTTTTGTTTTCAAAATAGAATTTGTTTCAAATTTTTAAACTGTCCTTTCTTTTTAAACATCACATTTTTTTAAATCTTAAAAGATGATCCATGCTCATCATCACAAACATGAGCTACTGAAGTGAATAAAAAATAAAGTATAATCACTATTTTCATTTTGATGAGTATCCCTCCAGACTACTTTAATGCATATCCATAAATTTAGAGTAAAAAGAAAAAGAGAGAATTTTAATTTTTTTTAACATAAATGTGATCTCATGCCCTTGGTTTGTTAAACTCCATCTTATTTTTCAAGCAAAAAAGAATAATATGTATTTATTATTTTTAAAGACCTTATTTTTTAGAGCAGTTTTAGATTCACAGCAAAGTGAGAGGAAGGTAGAGAGATTTGCCACATATGCCTGGCCCACTCACCACATGCACAGCCTTCCCCATTATCAACATCCACCACCAAAGTGGTACATTTGTTACAGTTGATAATCCTATATTTACACATCCTAATCATCCAAAGTCCATAGTTTACCTTAAGTTCACTCTTGGTGTTGTATATTTTATGGGTTTTGACGAATTTATAATAGCATATATCCATCTTTTATTATAGTATCTTAAAAGTATTTACACTGCACTAAAAATTTTCTATGCTCTGCCTATTCATCCTTCTTTGTCCCCCAAATGTGGCAATTGCCTATTTTTCTACTCTGTCCAGAGTTTTGCCTTTTCCAAAATGTCATGGAGTTGAAATCATATGGTATATATGTAGCCTTTTCAGATTGTCTCCTTTCACTTAAGTAGTATGCATTTAAGTCTTCTCTGTGTCTTTTCATGACTTGCTAACTCATTTCTTTTCAGCAGGGAATAATATTCCATTGTCTTGATGTACCTCAGTTTATCCATTCACCTGCTGAAGGAATCTTGGTCGCTATAAAATTGTGGCAATTGTGAATAAAGCTGCTATAAACATCTGTGTGAAAGGTTTTGAGTGTTGATAGTTTTCGACTCCTTTGGGTAAATATCAAGGAGCATGACTGCTGGATTGTATGGTAAGACTATGTTTAGTTTTATAAGAAACCACCAATGAATGAGACTATTAGAAATAAAGGTCTATAAAATGATGGAAACAGGCAAAAATCAGAACTAGAGAATAACCTGAGGCCTGAGCTCTAGAAAGGAGCTAGCCATAGAGGGTGGGGAGGGAGTGGGTTTGGAATATATTCTTCCAGTCGGGACTTTTGAGAAATTGAAAGAAGAGTGGCTAGCAAGTGGTCAGCAAAAGCAAAAGAGGCTTATGATGATATTGGAAATATAGGTGGGGCAGATCACGTAGGGCTTGTAGGCAACTACTGTTCACCTAGAGCAAGCTCATCCACGCTTCAGGACTCAGCTTATATGTCTCTTCCACAGAGAAGTCTTTCATGATCTTCGGAATATGTGCGGTCTGCCTGTTACTGGTTCCATTTGCACTTTGTAATTGTCCTTCAAGCCTTTCATTCCACTTACACATTGTCTACCTTTCCTGAGAGAACTAAAGATGCATAAAGTCAGTGACCATATTTATCTTGTTCATAGAATTATCTCTAGTGCCTAGCGCAGCACCTAAAATATAGCTGGATGGATGGATAGATGGATAAATGTTACTCAATGCCAGGTTTATGAAGGAAATTCACAGAATAGTACTCCTTCATTCCTAACGATTCTTAACATCAAAGAATGTTAAATATCAATCTCTAATTAAAAATATAAAAAAAGCAGAACAAGTGAAATTCCAGAAGGGGTGAGACTACTATTAAAATGTTTAGAGGAAATATGTTGTTAGAGCCCAAATTTGCTGTCGGCAACTTAATTTCCTCTTTTCATTTCCAGCAACTCCATTCATAATCAATGTGTTCAGCACCTATTAACCACTATTGTAACTACCGTATCTTGCAGCAAGACCTGGATAGATACTCCCCCAATATTAAATTCAAAAGAGGGAAATATGCTTAAGATACCAAACTATCAGGTTAGAAACTACATGGTAGGTAGATATCAACAATCATGACTAGTGGCATTGAATTCTAGAGCAACTAATTCCCTTTTACTCTTTAAATCCATCCAGGGTTAATTCTTTTTCTATCTTGATGGAAACTTAGCTTCAGAACTTTTCTGGTAACAATTGGATATATATGAGATATATTATATGTGTATGTATCTCATATATACCCATATATATATACACACATATATACACACACGTATCAATAATATGTGTGTATATATATAATTTTTAATGAATTCAGAAGTTAAAATGCTGGGCCTATGTAGCCATCTGAAATTAACTTGATTTGGAGTTGAAGTTTTTCTCCCCCCCCCAAGTTTTACCCTATTGGAATGGGTGAGGTCACTGACTTTTTCTCTTCCCCATCTACTTCTCAAGCTTTACAGTCCTGATTTTTAACCTCGTGTGGTTGGAGAAGGTTGAAGGCGGGGAGATAAAAGTTACTATTTCATGATACCATTGTAAGCTACTTTTGTGATCTCTGGGCCTGGTACATGATAAAGCTCATTCTTTTATACATGGCTGATTTTGTGGGTTTTTCTGAGATCACATCCCTGGCCTGTACCGATGCATTTCTATTCTAGCTGAGGGTTTTGTGGGTTTTTCTGAGATCACGTCCCTGTAGTCTCTGGCCTGTACCGATGCATTTCTATTCTAGCTGAGGTCTTGTGCTTTTTTGGTAGTCTCTGGCCTGTTCCGATGCATTTCTATTCTAGCTGAGGTCTTGTGCTTTCTTCTATAGCTCTTCAATGCATCCTGCAGTCCACTTCCACACATCTTATTCTGAGATTCTTTCGCCCTACCAAGAAAAACCCTGGTATAGGATTTAAGATTAAGAGTTCTCTTTAGTCCATAGAGAATACTCATAAGTGTATCTTTTCTTCCAACAAGCTCTGAGAACGCAATTACTTCCCAAATGAAACACTCTGTTCTGCTACCTGTGTCCCTTTATATTTCGCAAGCATTAATAAACACCAGCCCACTGCAGGAGACTCATATTAAACCCTCTGATAAATTTTCTGAGTAGTTTCCTTAAAGGCCTCTCTTGTGATTGGTTGTTAGGAGGTTTATTCCTCCCAGATCTCTTCACCAAGGGAAGAAGAGCTCTACCTCCAAGAAGTGGTCTCCAAAACAAACAAACAAACAACAACAACAACTCTTTCAAAGTCCTCCCCACATTCCTACTATTCCAATCGTTTATTACTTGTAAGGTATGTATGAGGTTTTACAGTAAAATAATGTTCACATCCACCTGCTTTCTGCTTTTTTTCAAAATGTAAAGGAGTAGGCTGCATCACAACTCATTTTAGAGATATCTTAGGTCTTTTATCTTAAGATCTTGGCCAACACTTCCACTTTAAAATTCAATATATATGTGGGCCAACTTCCAAAATGGCAGAGTGAGAAACTTGGGTAATTTTCTCTGCAAAAACCACTGAACAAAGTGGTTAGAATTATCACAAAAAACAATTTCGGAAACTGACCAAAAGACATGCAACAGATGAAAATCATTTGTTTCCTTTTAAAAAATCTACTAAATCTCAATAAGAACAGTGGGAGTCTGTGACATTTTAGCAAGGGGCTGCTCCTACCCCTACCACCACTGGTGTTCTGCACAATGGAAGTTCTATCTGGAGGGCAGAGTAGCCCTGAGGAGTTGTGGGGGGAGGGGATGGGGGGGGAGCATATTTTCAGGAAAGCATAAAAAATGCTACTATGTCTAGGGATGTTTTCAAAAACAATAGAGATGCAATAGCAAACTATTAGGAAAGTTTAGTGTATAGGATCCATACTGTAGCAAGCAACAAAACATCAGACCAGCCAGAAATCTCATAGGGAGCTCTGGAAAAGGAGACAGGCAGAGAGAGCTTTGCTGAGGCCCACTTATTCCTGGCGGTCTGGAAGACAGTGTGTATATGCAAGACAGCACCTGATAAGAAGCAAGCTCAGAGGACCCTAGCAGGCTACTTGCTAAATGTGGTTTTGTGAATGCAGAAAGTAAAAACCAGAGAGGACTTACAAATTCCCTGTATTTTGAAAGCATTCACCAGGCCACATGCAGATTAATCAGCAAAGGTTGAAGCTTTACTTGCTCAAGTGTTAAAGCAATCATTTGGCCATTCACTGGATGACAGTAAGCTATCCTGACTCAGGGGTCACTCTCCAACCAGGCTTAAAAATAAAAACAGATGAAAAGTAAAACTGAGCTGGCTCTTCAGAGACTGAATATTGTAGGGGAAAACTCCACAGAATGAGGTGAGGAAAGTCATTAAAACAAACAGCAACAGTAACCTCTCCAGAGGGAGAGTCAGAATCCAGAGTTGCTACCACATATAAGCTATTATTTTCAATTTTCAGCAGCAAATAAATAAATAAATAAATAAATAAATAAATAAATACACACGACAACAACGATCAAATTTTTTCTTAAAAGAAGGAAAATGTGAGCCATACTCAGGGAAAAAAAAGCAGTCAATAATAACTATTTCAGAGAGACTCCAGATTATAAATCTAGCAGACAAATATTTCAAAGCATCTGTTACACATATGTTTGCAGAACTAGAGAAAACAATGCTTAAAGAATCAAAGGAAAGTATGACACAATAACATAGCAAATAAAGAATAGCAATAAAGAGATTATAGACATTACAAAAAATAACCACATGGAAATTCTGGAGTTAAAACATAATTGAAATGACAAATTCACTTATGAGAGAGGATCAACAGCAAATTTGAGCTGGAAGAAGCATCAGTGAATTTAAAGATACATCAATAGGAATTATTTGAAGAACAGAAATAAAAATAAAAATAATGAAGAAAAATGAACAGCCTCAAAAACTGGGAGACGACATTGAGTATATTGATGTACATGTAATGGGAATTTCAGAAAAGAGGAGAGAGAAAAAAAGGAAAGAAAAAATATCTGAAGAAAGAGTAGCGAAAATTTTCCCAAATTTGATTAAAAACCTGGCAAAAAGCTCAATCAATTCCAAGTGGGACAAATACAAAGAGATTCAAACCTAGACACATCATAGTCGATCTCTTGAGAATCCAAGGCAAAAAGAAAATCTCGGACGTAGCAAGAAAAAAATGTTTATCACATAAAAGGTCATTGAAATAAAATTAATAGGTGACTTTTCATCAGAACAATGGAGACTTGAAGGCCATGGGATGGCATATTCAAGGTGCTAAAAGAATAGAACTACCAACCAAGAATACTATATCCAAAACAACTACCCTTCGATTAAGAAGGAAAAATAAAGACATTTCTACGACAATAAAAACTAAAAAACATTTTCGGTTGGGGATATGCATTATAAGGTATAGTGAAGAACATTCAGACTGAAAGGAAGTTATACCAGACAGTAACTCAAATCCACACAGAGATAGAGAGCACTGAGAAAAGTAAGTATACAGACAATTTTTAAAAATGGTATAAATATATATTTTTTTCTCTTTTCTTCTCTTAACTGATTTAAAAGTCAACTGCACAAAATAACAATTATAAAATTGCATTGTTGGGCTTATTTAAAGGTGTGATACCTATGAAAATAATAGTACAAAAGTGTGAGGAGAGACTGGAGCTATAATGGAGTAAGGAAATAACACCAGATGGTAACTGAATCCACGGGAAGAAATAAACAGTACCAGAAACAGTAAATACATAGGTCAAAATAAAGTATTCTATAAATATGGTTTTTCTCTTTTCTTCTCTAAGCTTCTTTAAAAGATATAGAAGGTATAAATCAATAAATTACAATAACTATTATTGTGTTTATAACGCATACAGACAATATATATGATAATAATAGCAAAGGAGTGTGGATGGGTTGGAACCATATTAGATCGACATTTCTATGCTGTACTAGAATTAAGTTCTTATTTATTTAAAGCAAATTGTAATAAATTAAGATGCATCAAGACATCATTCCTAGAACAATCACTAAGAAATTCACTCAAAAACATAGATAACGCATGAACAAAGGAACGAAAATGGTCCACTAGAAAATATCTAGTTAAAACAGAGAACAGAGGAACAAAAAAGAAATGAGACATATAGAAAACAGAAAGCAAGAGGGCAGATGGAAATCTAACCATAACTATAATAAGATTAAATGTGAGTGGATTCAACACTCCAATCAAAAGGCAAAAGTTGTCGAAATCCAAGTAAGGTGTATAGTTTAGTTAATAGCATTGTATACCAGTGTTGGTTTCCTGTTTTTGATAATATACCATGGTTATGTAAGATGATACATTGGGGAAGTCTGGGTAAAGGCTGTTTGCGAACACTATAATATTTTTGCAATTTCTTAAATTATTTCAAAATAAAAAAGTTATGTAAAAAGTCCAATACATGTAGATAGATCTAATTTATAGGTACACTTTTCATTCCAAAGTTATGTTTGAAATAAGTAGCAAAGCAGTTATACAAGAAAATTATTGTTCATTTTCTTCCGGATAACCATTGGTCATTGTTGTCAGACAGTGACGGTATTTTCGATTCTAGTTACGAAAAGGCACCCACTCATCATTTTCCCCCTAAACTGTTAATGGTAGCAATAGATATTTTAGGTTTCTGTGGAATTAAGGCATTTCTGTCACGCTAGTCACATTCTCTAGTTACGTTAAACTAGGAAAATGTATTTCTTCCCACAATTAGCTCAGTCCTGGAAACCTTATTGCAAACAGGTTGCACAACCATTATCATGAATGTTCATAAAACAGCAGGGGTTTTTGTTGTTGTTTTGTTTTGTTTTTTACAACTAAGCTGCAATAATGAGTTTTAATAACTAGTCTCGGTGAATGTACAGTCTTTCAAGTCTAAAACAAGAGCTATGAAGGTATGGTTTCTTTTTTTTCTTTCTTTCTCTCCTTTTAATTTTTAGTTTTTGGCTCCCCTGTAATTAGAAATGCCTGGATGGATACTAATGAGAGATAAATTTGGATACGCTTTTCAAGATACACTTGTCTATGCGAATGCAACAGTTGGTTTTCAATGAATGGTTAATAATAGTATGTGGTCTGCCCAAAACCCTTTAGTCATGTTGTCAGGGCAAGACGGATTTCTCTGGGAAAAGTGAACAAGAACCAGACACGCAGACTAGAGTGCTTTGTCCATTATCTTTC
>NW_006432945.1:5809845-5846165 GCF_000325575.1 Pteropus alecto
GCATCATGTGCTAGGACAACAGGAAAATAAAGGGCTATTATTAGGTTTGCGGTATCTGGAAGAAAGAAGGATGAGAACGCAAAGGATCCTTTTCCCTGTCCTCCATTTCATCACGTAACAGAGCAGAGAAGGCAATAAGAGCCTCGGTCTTGAAGCAGTGGCAGGCTTCTCTCCCGGAGCCAGACTGAGCCAAGTTCAAGCCTGTCTCCTCCTTTTTCTGACTGCGTGATCCCGACCCTCAGTTTCGTTATCATGAAAATGGGGAAACAACCCCCATACACTTCACAGAGGCAGCGGGAGGATAAAATGAGAAAATGTATGCCAATCATCAAGCACAGTGCCTAGCAGGTCACAAACATATAAAATTATTATTCGTTCTTAGTATTGTAGTTTATGAAACCGATGCTTTTCCCCAAACTGCCACAACTCCCTGAGACTTCTTTGGCTCTTTGGAGATTTCTAAGAAATTCAAGCAGCGAATTTGTTCATGACCTTTTAGAAAGACTGAGTACTTTCTCATATGCAATAATGAGTTTTAATAGAGATTTTAAAATACTGCTGTTTCTGATCTGTTAAAATTTTTTAAATAAAAGTATTGGGACACTGACTTGTCTGCTTCCAAGTTCAAAGCTTCGTCCATCACGCCGGATGCAGAGAGATGTTCTCAAAGCAAAGAGCGTTGCGCTGCTGTTTCCACCATCCTCATACAGATAGATCGTTACTCCGGCATTACTAATGTTGTAAATTCTTCACTTATTTTGCTAGTGCGTTTTTAAAACCTAGACTAAGCAAGAGTCTGATAGCACCAACAGGAACAGAAAAAAGAAGAAACAACAGCAGTTAAGATATGTAAATGAGCTGCTTTGTATTAAAAAAAGTCTCTCAAGCCCTACTCTGAATTTCATACAGAAAACCTGTGAAGAGAATTTTCCTGTTCCCAGGGAAATCTCAAAGCATGCTACCAGACACAAAGGTCCCAATTAATTAACCAGGTCTGTTTCTTAAGCCAAGGACCCAACAGCGCGGAACTTGCTTGCCTCCTGTGTCCCACACACGCCTGGTGTCCACACTGTTCCTGGAGAACTGACTTTTCTTGCTTCATTTTTACTTCCTGGTTTCTGACGGTGCTTCTTTATCTCTCAAATTTGTATTCCTGAACATTCATTATTTAAACAGACAAGAAACCATGAATGGGCTTAAGTGTATAGAAAGGGGAAATGGAAACATTTCCTCCAGGAAAGGTAAGGAATAGGAAGCTGCAGCCACCTTGGAGAGGGTCCATCCCACCACAGGCTCCACCCTACCTCAGGCTCCATCCTACCTCAGGCTCCACCCTACCTCAGGCTCCACCCTACCTCAGGCTCCATCCCTCCCCCCGCAGGCTCCACCTGTGCTGGCCCCTCCCCACACCTTCTCCACAGGATCGGCTCCACTGGTCCTTCAGGGTTCCCCGTAAACTCATTCTCTGAAGTAAACCACCTCTTAATCTTTCTCCTAGGTTAACACCCTTGTATTTCTCCTTGATATCTCTCACCACAATGTTATATACTATATACTACCATCATAGGGAGCATATGTCTCCTCCAGCTGTAAGAAACATGAGAGAAGTTCTGCCTCTTTCTTCCTGTATTCCTGTGTGGCCGTGAAGAGATCACTCACTTACTGTTGGCTGAAGGATGAATAAACAAACGGGAATTCCTAGGGTATAATGGAGAAAACTGGCCAGACCGTGGATGAGGTCTTGTGTTGAGAAAGAGTGGAGGGGAAGTAGAGCCTATTTATAGAACCTAGAATGACAAACTGGAAGATATCTTAGTAGTTGCTAATTTTCTTACTTAATTTTAGAAGTTCACATTTACTGAACGTTTCCCAGGTGCCAGGTACTGTCCTAAGTGATTTATATACACCTAAGTGATTTATATGTATCTCACTTCATCTTCATAACAAAAGTGAAATTAGTATAGATATTTTAGAGATAAAAAGCCTACTCTTTAGAAAGGTCAAGTGATCTATCTAGTTGACAGCCCAGACTGAGGCAGTCTCTCCTTTACTCACACTCTACGAGGGGATACTATCCCCCAGAAAGACCAAGAAACTTTCCCCTGGCCATTCCCTTTCATCATGAGGGGCTGAGCTGGCTCTAGAATCCTGACGCTCAGACTCATACCAAATTCTTTCTTTCTATATCATTCTGCCACTCTACAAAAGGCCCTAAAGGATAGGACATTATACAATAAGCAATAGCATTACAAGAGAGTCTTAGCAGACAGCTGGCACATCATGGAAGTGATGCTCTGTATTACCTTGCTAGGGCTATCTTAATAAACTACCAGACTAGGTGCCTTAAACCACAGAAACTGATTTTCTCACAGTTCTAGGGACTGGAAGTCTAATATCAAAGTGTCGGCAGGTTTGGTTTCTTTTGAGGCCTCTTTCATTGATTTACAAATGGCCACCTTCTCCCTGTGTCCCCACACAAGGGCTTTCCTCTGTCCCAACACAACACTGCTCTCTTTGTATATCCAGATTTCCTCTTCTTATAAGGACACCAGGCAGGTTGGATCAGGGCCCACCCTAAGGGCCTCATCATAACTCTACCAACTCTTTTAAGGCTCTTTCTCCAAATGCAGTCACTGGAGTGGGGGGATGAGGTTAGGGCTTCCGCATGTGAATTGGGGGGTAGGGCACATTCAGTCTCTAACACATCGATACTATAAACACAGCCATTAAACAAAGCAGCCTAGGACTGTTGAAGGAGAAAATGGTGCTTGAGAAGAGAGGGACGGAGAGGCCCAGATGTGATCTGATGCGTGCCTCAGTTAGGACTGTGGAGGTGACTGGAAGAGTGAGAGAGAGAGAGAGAGAGAGAGAGAGAGAGAGAGAGAACGACATCCTTAAATGGGCCAGCCTCCCTCATCTGGTTATTTAAAGAGTGCCTATATAGTGTGCAAAATACACACACACACATTCTATAGAAGTGAAACAATACATAACATAGTTTCTTCTACTACTTTCCAAATGCCAAGTACTAATCCGGGTGAACCTATTTTAAGGATTAGGAAACCCGTCTCACAGTTGCATTATGCGTGAAACAAGAAAGTCTCCTCACCCCCAAGCCAGTTTTCCAGTTTTCTATCTTTGACCATCCGGTTTGCTGTTATTTTCTATTGTTTCACCTCTTGGTGGCCAAAAATAAGCAGCCGTTCTGGCTATATTTTAGGTCACAAAATTTTGGAATTAGGAGACAATCTTCATAATCACCACCTAGACAGAACTTCAATGTGCAAATGTGTAAGCTGAAGCCTCGAGATATAAACAAATTCATCCAAATTCACCCAGTCAGGGAAACAGCTGAACACATCTCATCACCTGCAACCGGGTCCTCTTTCCTCACCCTCCACCAGCACCCTCTCCTCTCCTCTCCAACCCAACCCCTTCCCGCATCCTCAGGCCGAAAAGGAAATATAGACAAAATTATAAAGGACCTATGGGTACATTCTAGTTTGACCAAATTTTCAAGTTGCCAAATTATTGTGTTGGTAGGCTCAAGATATGAATTTGAGGAAAATAATTAATGAAATCTGTCTCTCCGATTTGTCAAATGAAGCTTAAAAAGAGTCATTTTCATCCTTTACTTTCAACTTTTCTAGGTTCGAATAATAGTTATAAGATGTTTACTTACAAATACTAGATGGATTGTTTAAAAAATGCCTCTTCCCACACAGACCATTGTGGAACATTATCCCATTGACAAGTGTTAACTATATTATGTTCATTTTCAATAAACATAGAATAATCTTCTACTTTCTACTTAAAAGAAACTGATCATCGTGAAGCACTCAGTGTTAACACTTTTTAAATATGCCTAACCATGTGACATGAATGCTCTGAGAAATGCATTTACTCTCATTTACTCTACAGCTTTCTCTCTCCACACCAGACGATTTGCAAATATGCTCCCCTGGGGAGCATTTGTGTTTTGATGAGGGTTCCACTCCCTCCTTAATTGCTGCCTTTTTTCATGACGTAGGCAAGATTGCCACAGCAGGGAAAGCCATTTAATTTTTTCTAGCGTAAACAGGCCAGGGAAAACCCCCAGGAAAACAGTCATGCTGGTTTTCATGTTTCATGAGCGCGCGGTTGATCTTGTAGTTAAAGTATGAATGTGGACTATGATCTTGAAGGGGAAAAAAATGGACAGAAAATACAGCTGAAGTGGTGGAAGATCAGCGGAGCTGTGTACCCATCCATCATCTCAGGTGTCACTGTGAAGTCAAACCACTGAACACTAGCCATGCATTCTACAAGTCCTAGACTGGGAAGCATAAAATAGTCCAGTTGTCAGGCTGTAAGAAGTTTTGAAATGTGCTTTCCCATAGCGTGAGTGACAGTTCACTTCTCAAATGAACAGGAAACCCAGCCTTTTGCAGGATAAGAGCTCTGTAAATAGAAAGTATGCATTTCAAGGATGTATCCTCAGGAGTTTTTCATCTTTTTTGTACTATGGACCACTTTGGCCATCTGGTTGAAGCCCAGGGACCCCTAGATGCAGTATGACATTATAAAATTCATGAAATAAAACACTGGATGACAAAGGAAACTAATTATATCGAAACACATGAGGACCCTGCAGCCTAGGAGATTCCTTAAATGATACTTATGTGTGCTTTGGAGCTTTGCAACATCGGTTTTCCCTCTAATTCTGTAGAGTGCAGCCATATAGTTCTCAAGTTCAATGTAAAATTTTTGAAGACAGAAAAACTTACAGCACAAAAAAAGATAAAATGATAGAAAACTAGGGTTTTTTTTTGTATATCGACCTCTGCTAGCACCATGTTGAACATAAAAGCACAAATATTTAGGTATTACATATAATAAACAGGTTGAACTGGAAACACTATCACTTGCTCCGAAATATGAAATTTACATTTCTTCTACCTTGGATCAGCAAGCTGGCAAACAGTGCCAAGGACGTTAATAAAAGCTTAAGAATGTTTCAGTGGAGCTTCTGCTAGTGAGATATAATGCCTCAGTGTGTTTTACGAAAAGACAAAAGTAATCAAAGTAATGTTATACTCTCTCCTTCATTTGACAGATGTCCCTTTCATTTTAAACAGGAAGAAGTTAGATAACTATGTCTAACTCATAGCCTAACAAATATGGGAAGAGCCAGGAATAAAGTGCAGAATGACTTTCCAATTCACGACATGTCTCATCAAGATAGGAGGGAAGGAGGGACAGAGAAGAACCTTCTGGGAGCCCAGGCAGTGCATCTGGGAAACAAGCGAGCCAGTGGCAAACTCCAGTGCATCTCACCACAAAGAGCTTCCCCTTCTCACCACGCTGCCCCAGCTCAACCCACACAGACTCACTACGTCCATTCATGGAGGCACCCGCCCATTATCAGTATAAAACTAAAGCAGCTTAATGTTAAGAAGATTTACGATAAACAGCTAATACATTTTTTTAAAAACATGGATTTTTTTTAAACTTTGAGGAAATGTGAGTCAATATTTCAACAATATTATTTTAGTTCTTAAAAACACATCGTTTTAATTATGTTAACCAATCTTAAAAAAGAGACAACAGGCCCAAAATAGAGTCCCTGGTGCTAAGCCCCACGTCAGCTGATCAAGACTTAATTGCAGTTTCAACCTCTCCCAGGAATGTAACCTTTAACTAGCCAATGTAGAATTACCTGATCAACATAAGTGAAGTAATCTGCATGATAGACCATTACCCTTTCTTCCAAAGAAAGATGACTTTGCCTGAAATAATCCACTCTGTTAGAAATTGCATTTTTCTACCCCTTCTGCCTATAAAAGCCTTCCATTTTTTACAGTGCCCTGGAGCTCCTTTCTACTCATTAGACGGGATTCTGCCCAATTCATGAATCGTTGAATAAAGCCAATGAGAAATTCAAATTAACTCTGCTGAATTTTGTTTTTTAACACCAGCTTTTTTCTAAAATGTTAAGGATTGGGAAAGAGAAGGAAATGACTTTTAGTTGCAAAATAAAGGGTTTATGTCAGGTTGAAGAAAGAACGTCGAGATAGCAGAGCTATATGAGAAACGCCCTCTTTTTTGATGATCGATTATCACTAAATGTTTTCGCCATCTTGACGTTGCAAAGCTGTAATTGTTCAAATTGTATAGAGCATTATCTTGAGGGATCACCAACATGCCCTCAGGAATCCAGGGAAGTATGCAAAAGCTAAGCAAAGCCAAGAGGTGTGATCTGAACCAGACAGGAGAACTTAGCCAGGCATCTAGTGAAGGCAGGTGTGGCACTGTTAAACGATCAGACTTTAAAACGACAACAACAATAAATCTAGCAACTAGGACTTGAAGAAAACGGAACCTAACATGATGGCTTCTGGTACAGGAGATTCATCAAAGTACAGAACTGAACTGGGCCTAGCCATAACTGGCTAGGTAAGGACTCCAGCCAGAGTTTGGAAGGAACGAGGACTCAGTTCCTGCCTACTAACTGCTGGAACTCAAGCCAATCCGGTGCTGTTTCCTACTAGTTAATGATTATCTTAAATAGGATCTGTATTCCACAAGCTCGTGAATGTCTATGCCTTTTTGTTTTATGCATTTATATTTTGTTTTGTTTTTGTGTTTTGTGTTTTTGTGTTTTGTGTTTGTTGTTTTGTGTTTTAGCTTAGTGTATCAGTCGTTCATTTTTAGGAGTTCTAGATTTTCCCTCTTTCTTTATAAACTCCCACTCTTAAAGAACTCAGCTATTCTAGCTTCTCTGCGTGAGCTCCCAGCATTAACATAGCTGGAGAAAAACCACATAACCTGGCACACTGATTCCTTTTAGGCGCACATTCTCAAAACTCAAAGAGGCTTTCAACACTACATGTCTTTCTCTAGTGAACTGGCATTCCCACTCTAGGAAATGACTTGCTTCCTTCCCTCACGTCTCTCACCCCACCCCCCTGTTAGTTTATGACCTCATCTCCCTTTACTAAAAAAACAGAAGGCACCAGAAGGAAGTTTCTCATCATCCCACCACCAAATCTGCAAACTTCTCTGCCTGTACAAAAAGGAGGCCCAGTTCCTCCTCCCATTACAAGACCTGGCCCCACACGTGTCTCTCTGGATACAAACTCCCACTCTCCTCAAGCGCTTCACTCTGTGATGGCCATGCCTCTCTTTTCTGAATCATCGAACTTTCCTTGCTACTGCATAATCCGATCGGCAAACCCGTCAGTCCCCCTCGATGCCACATTCCTTTTCCCTCTGCGTCTCCATTTTTACGTCGTGTTTCCCTGACAGGTTTCTCTAAAAGGCGCTTTGCTCGTTCTGTGTCCATTCTCAGAGTTCTCACTTCCGTCCACTTGCCATCTCACTTCCACTTCCTTCTTCCTCTGTCCTGTCACCAAAACTGCTCTTAAGATCACTGACCTCCAAATTTCCAAACGTAGTTGTCGCTTTTCTATCCTCTGTTTTCTCTCCTCTTTTCTATTCACTTTTCTATCCTCTGTTTCTCTGGAACCACGTTCCTTCCTTTGCTCCTATCACGTCGCCCTAATCCCCAGTTTGGTGGCTTCTTTGCAGGCTTATTGACAAATGCTGTTCTCTGCCCAGAGCCCCCATCTGGAGCCATATCATTCTCACTCCACGCGCCTCCCACGCATGGCTTCTCATCCCTCACATCTTGGCTCAAATTTTACCTCTCAGCAAAACCTTTCCATCCTTCACATCCTCAGGTTATTCTCTACTATTGAAGTCTATCTGCTTCATTTGATATCTGTTTATTGTTTGCTTAATTATTGCCTCTCTTCTCCAAGAGGAAATTCACCGTACCTGCTTTATTCACCCAGATATGCCCTACATGTAGCAAAGTGCCTACCTAGCATGTAGTTGGTATTAGTTAAAACCTGACATATTGGTGAAGAAATAAATGTATACAGCCCAGTGGTCAATAATTCCTGGTTGACATTAGCAACTGTATTTTTTGAACCAATAGGTAAAACTCTTAAGTGAAAAGAACTATCTAAATTTCTTCCTCTAATATCTGTTCTTTTTCTAAGTATTAAAAAGATACATCTTTCTTACTATTTTCTAGGTATACTATATATACTCATAAAATAGTATCTAGAAATTATTTTCCTCATGGAAAATTGTAATTTATACAGGAGTGTTCTTTTCATTGTGAAAATTTTTCGCTCATAAGGTATTAACCTCCCGAGCCAATTTGTCAATCTAAAACATAATTTCAACAGATAGTAAGAATTTCTACAGACACTGAATGAGTCTCACTTTTCTCCATGTTTTCTATAAATTCTTATGTAATTGCTCTAGATTACTTTCTCAATACTTTCATAATATTATGTCAAATACTACAAGTAAAAAGCTCCACAAAATAGATGACGCTTTTATTTAAAAAAATGAGACCCTGAAGAAAACTTAGACACCATTTATCTGTCATGGGCAGAACTTGTCTCTTCCACAATTACAGATCCAAGAATTCAGCAAGAACACCTCCTTAATAACCCAACTTGTTGCCTATGTACCGCACTCAACTCGCTTATCTTGTTAAAGCTGTGGGCATTAAAGTGTGGGGCAAATAGGAAGTGTGTCAATTTACCGAGTGAAATTCAGAAGCCATTTGCTGACCCAATGTTTCTTGTGGCAGAGTTGCATCCAGCAATCAAATTTGATCTGCTATGTATCATTTATTATGAAGTTAATATATGTATAATAAACCATTTTACAACCAATAGAAGTGTTTAGCCCTGAAAAGGAGGAGTATCTGGTTTACCATGAGCTACTAGTTTGTTTGGAAAGTTAAAACAATAATGATTTTTTTTTTCTCTCTATAAATGACTGATGCAAGGGCAGAGTAACCATTTTGGTACAAATGCTTTATGCCAACTGCCAGGGTTATGAAGAGCCCCAAAGAGCCATAAGCTCTGCGGGTTAGTCTTAGAACATAATATAATGCTTTATTATAATGCTCTATTACCAAATGAAAGCAAAATCTTTGGTAAAATTAGTACTTTTAATACAACTCATAATGTGTGTTTTGTATTTTTAGATAAAACGTCATATACTTTATCTTCTTAAAGTGGCATATCTCTATATAAAATGCTAAGGAAGTCCAAAATAGGAAATTCTAAATCATACACTACTTTTTCAATCATTCTTAAATGTTTCTGCAGCTTCCTCTGTTAGGTCAATCAGTAATCCATTAAAACAGCAGAACAATTGAGTTCATATGGAAACATGCATTGGGACTTTCTGGATCGTCCCTCATAGGTTTTCTGATATTAACACAAATAGGAAGTGGTTCACAGCTTTAAATAATAGCACTCATCAAAACTGAAAATACAAATCAATCAAATCAATCAATTAAAACTTACAGAATGCATCAAAATGGAAACCGTAAGACTTCGACATTAAACAAGCCATTTGACGGTTCAACATTTCTCTTTTCACATCTGTTAAATGTGACAACCTGCTCTCCTAACTTATAAGGTTATTGTGGAAATGAAGTTCTTAAGCAATAATCCACAAAATGCTATGCAAATGTAAGATATTGCTGGCCCTCTGATATTTTTTCAGACTGGATACTCAGAAATCAGGTTGTAAATTAAGTAGTTACAAAATGAAAATCTAAGCAAGTATAAGTTGACTGTTATAAACACATGAGCTTTCTGTAGTACAGAATACTGAAATTACAGATATTATGGATGTTTGTTGTCTAATTCAAAACATCCCATTACTTAATATACCTAAATTTCCCTGCAGACACCAGAAGTCGAACGAATGAGGAGAAAGATTAAGGAAAGGGGTCCTCTGGATTTACAACTGAATGTGCTAAAAAGGGCCTATCAGCCTATCATCTTTAATCCAGAAGTTGTTAAACTCTAATAAGAACCACTTTACAGGTGTTTGCTGAGTTTCTCTAAAGTCATTTGAATACATTAAATAAATGATTTGGCTGGTAGTGTGGCATTACAAATCTGCTAATGGCGAGCATAAATTATTTAAGCTTATTTTCTATTTGTATACAGGAGAGAGAAACTGTGTTTTCAAAGAATGTTGTCAAGGTGGAGTAAGAATCAGAGAGAAGTAAAAAATATAATCACATGGCAAGAATAGCCAAATTTGGCACATCTCTTTTTTTCTCAGGCAGGTGATGTTATCGAAAGACCAAGACCCTATCTGCTCCATTTACTACCTCCTCTGAAAAGAACTCAAGAACCAACCTTTTGGTTCTCCCAACTGTCATTGCCCAAATCATCAAGGAGGAGACGATGAATTGACTAAAATTTAAATTCATTATTTGTAAGCTGGTTCTTGACAAACATGGACATTAATTTTCTTACAAAATCTTTATAAGGAATCATCATGTAACCATATATCTTGCTCATGGATAGATTGTCATTATAGGCACAGTGCCCGACACATATAAGGGACTCAATAATATTTAAGGTATGAATGAATATGAAATAATGCACCAGTACAAAAATACCATGTTTTAACAGGAAATTTCATGATTGAGGAGGAAGCATGTTTAAAACAGCATGAACAGTATATTAAATTAAACAAAAAGGCCATTAGACTGAGGTGACTCTAACACCATGGCGGCCTACGTAAGCAAACAAAATCTATGCCTGTAAATGACTCAAAGTTACAAAACTAAAACCTAAGGACAACTAATCACAAACCGCCAACTAAGCTTTAAGCTATAGCCAATCAATAATTTCCTTACTTTGCCTCCACTTCTCTATAAAAGTCTCTCACCTGAGATCCTGTCTGTGAAGCACTCCTTTTACTTACTTTCCTTACTTTCCTTACTTTACTTTGTCTCTCACCTGAGATCCTGTCTGTGAAGCACTCCTAACCACTTCTGGTTTGACACTGCCTCCTTCCAATGGAGTTTTGCTCAAATAAATTCTTGAAATTTTTAATATGCCTCAGTTTATTTTTTAATAAGTGTGATCACAATTTTGTAATATCTACATGTGAGTGCGTGTACAGAAAAATGTCTAGAGGTATTAACAAATGTCTATACGTGAATTCCTGTCTCTGTCTCTGTGCTGATGCATGCTAGTTACTCAATCAACATTCATTGACTGAAGAAATGAATGACATTTTAAAAGTAGTTACCCCTGGGGGGACTATAGGTAATTTTTTCTTCTCTTCTTTGCAATGCTCTATATTTAACTAAATTTAAACAGCGAATATAAGTTATCTTTGTAATAAATGAGAACATTATAAAATATAATCGTGTTGGGAAATAGCGTTAAGAATTTTCGAATAAAAGCGGAGAATATAGACATCCCCCAATCCAATTGAAAATAACTTGCATCTTATTTTCCTATTTTTCACTTATTGCATTTAGTAATAAGAAATATGTATATATCAGATGTTACAGAAAAAATGGTAAGCTTAATATTGTAAATCTTATTATTGGGGTTGAGTCTGGAATCTAGGTCACCTGATTCCTAGGAAAGTAGTTTTTTCCATTACAGTGAATTGCTTAGAGTTCCAGAACGCTAATGAATAAGTGACAATATGGGTGTTACAATATTCACTGCTGGGCAGTTCCTTACTAATAAGTAAAATAATTTGCTAATTTGATATTACCAGGAAACTCCAAAGTTCTAAGAAATACTGTGTTTTCATGTGACATGAATTCTTTTTTCGGGGATGGGGGGTTATGAACTTCCTAAAGTTGTTTCTAAATTTGTGTATGTTGGAGGAGCATCTGCGCATTATTCTAGGGAAGGGACCATAGCTTTCATAAGGCTTATAAAAGGGTCTATGTTTATTGTTGTTGTTATTTTTTAAAGGTTGAGAATAACTAAAGATATAAAGTCTGCAAGCGAGAAGAGGAAAAACTGATGGTAAATAAAGACCATATGAGAGGAAAAGGAACCACAGCTAATTCTGTCTTCCTCTTTTTTTTATTCTTGGAACATATTTCGAATATATAAATAATTTGGTTTTATGACTTCGCTTTCACTAAGTGACACTAAGAATGATACTGATGAGTTAAAAACAGCCAAATTATCTCTATGTTATAAACTTCATCAAGTTCTAAGTTTCTCGTCCCATAAAATGTGCTTCCCTTACAGGAAGTTTGTAAAGTTGCTGTGAGCATATGCAGATTAAACACTTCTCTATGCATTTCACAATTATTGCTTCATTTAAAATTTAACTCTTGCACCCCTCAATGAAAGAAGCAAATAACTTTCTTATCTCAACATCAAACTAGATTGGCAAGGTCTAAGGATCTCTGGAATATAATTTACAAACCCTTAACAGGGTTTGTTTCACCACTACTCCCTGCAAATGCCTTTTGGGCTACAATTTCACATTTATGCAACAAACAGAAACAAAACAAACACAAATTCTCCTTGAAAGGGTTAAATACGCAAATATCATAACTTAGAATTGACACCCATCCAAATGTACGCTCCATCTGCCTTAGCTGAATAAATGCTTACGTCATCAACCATGTGAAGAGCATTTCTTGTTCTAGTTTTTGAAGTGAAAATCATTATATTTATGACTCAAATGATTATAAGCTGTAGCAGACTTAGATCTGTTAAGCTTCTATTATTTCAAATTTCATGCTTTTTTTACTGCTGCTTCGAAAACAAAATTACTAAAATAGTATTCACACTCAAAACTTAACTTCATTCTTCGATCAAATCTTCTTCCAGTATCTCGCTCTGATCTCTGTTCTTCTGGCACGTCCAATAACTTAGGGCAGGAGCGCATCAGAATACCAGTCATTTTACAATTAATTTTTCAATATTATCTTCCTTTCCACATAACACTGCAACACATTAAATACCCAGGAATGCTTTGCACAAGGAATCGGAAGGACTAATTTTTAATTAAATCTTAAATGAGTCCATAAATACCATAAATAGGTCGTTAAAGATCATTAGGGCTGTCAAAGCACCCTGGTCAAGTAAGGAGATCTGCAACCACGGGGTGGCATCACATGGAGCTCTAATAAGCGCCACCTCACTGCCTTTTTGAATTTTGGTTTTCTTTCCCGTCTCTAAGTGAAGGAAACACCTGATCGTTCGACTCCACAGTGCATTTAGATCCCGGAAATCAAAACTGGCATTTGTTAGAAGAATATTAAGTTCCCTGATCTGTGTGTCATCTCAAAAAGCAGAGGACGTGCAGCTTTGTTAAAGCAGTGAACACGAGGTTTTCCTCGGTCCTTTCTTCCTCCCAAGTAAGATTCAAACTGAAAGCTAAGGAAGGCTGAAGATAGAAGTGGATGGGGGTGGGTAGGAGGGAAAAGTAAATATATAGCTTACAGTTCCCAGAGTTACATGAGCTTCTTCGGGTTCCTTTATGCTTTCGGTCAGGCTCCCTTTTCAGCCAGGGACCACAGAGAAGTTTAAGTCTTATCCTTGGTAGGAGGGGCTAAAATGTGGGCTGGTTTCCTTTCGTCTTAACAGATGTTTTAAGGTGGAATTAAAGAGGAAGAGAGGGAAAGCATTGTTCTTGCAGAAGCTAATATCCTAAATGTAAATGTTTACTTACCAGACCAAGAATTCGGAGTCAGAAAACATGTTTAAATAATATGTGAGTTAACCGGTCCTGAATTACAAGGATGCTGGTGTGTGTGTGTGTGTGTGTGTGTGTGTGTGTGTGTGTGTGTGGTGCCTAGAAGTACTTCTTGTCCTTAAGTAATGACTGCTTCCTCTTTTTTTCCCCAAATAAGAACTAAATAGAAAAGATGATTAACTTAGAAATTTTTGCATTGTTTTGAAAGGCAAAGTTTATAACAAACCCAAAAAATACAATGAGTACATTTTTGAAGTGAACAACAGACCACTTTAAAAATCAAATCTGCTCAAATAGTACTTGTCCAAACTTAGAACACCTGAGTTGATAACTGTTTGTTTGTAAAGTTAAGATTAAAGGCATACCAAAGACTGTACTACATATGTTGAAATTTGAGGGGGAAATCAAGTTAGGTTTAATTACAAATTTGCAATGTAAATTCAAATACCTGATAGCACTGTAATAAAGAAGGTGTATTGTTTAAATTTATCTAAATTTCACAAGAATGGATTAGTGTCTTTAAAGATTGATTCATTTAGTATACCTTATTTTCAAACAGCATTTTCTATTTTTCCCTTTAATCAAATACTGAGCATACTTTCCTAGCTTTCTTACATGTTCAGAGAATATAATTTCTTTAGACCCCATCATTAAACCTTCTGGATTATCTGCTTTCTATAGCCTAAGAGTCAAATCATTTTTATTTTTATTTTCTCCCGTAAATTCAACCTGATATATTTAAGTCTCTCCTTTTTAAGAAAGGTCGGTAGTCTCATGGGTATAACGGTCTTTCTCTTTCGAAAGAAGACCTCAAATTTTTTAAAAGGTGGTGTGTATGAAATAGAGAAGCAGAGAGTACACGGCTATTTTTCACCTTTTCCTCCAGGTACAGTTAGTGAAAGAAAGGATATGTTTTCAGGGCTCTCATGAAAAGCAGCTTCCTGTGCTCTCATCAGTTTGACAAGCAAAAGGTTGTACTCTCAGTATTTGAAGAAGATATCCAATAGTGTGTCATGTGTTAAAGATAAGAAAAAATTTTGATTAAATGCTCTTAAAGAACATTTTAGAGTATGTGATGGCTAGGGTCAAAACTTATGAGGAGATGTTTGTTTCTTTCCAACCTTACTAAATCAGGCTTAGAGTGAACTGAATAAAAGCTTCTGCAAGTATACCTCTCCTTCTTTGTAACTGATGTAGACCAGCTCCCATTTCCCCATTCTGTGCTTCTGTGGCCTCCATGCCCACAAACATTTTGTCTCCCTGCCTATGATCTCATTGTCCATACAGACCCCTAGATGGACGGCATGACTTCAGATTTACTGTCTTCGCTTTGTTCATTTCCCCCCAAAAATATTTCCAGCATTAGCCTACTGGCTCCAAGAATCTCTGCCTACACCTTTAGATAAGAGAGACCCTGCCTTCACAGCCTGCCTCAGGTGGTAGGACCAATTAGGTCTGAAGACCCGTCTTCCTGGGCTTATCCATCAGTGAAGGTGAGTTAGGGTAAGGAATACATGTGGAACCCAGCTGAAACCGAGCAATATTATAGTTGCCTCTTTAAATGCAATTCGATCTTTTGCATTCATATTGCCAGTCAAGGAGTTTCATACCATTTGCTATTAACTATTAACTATCAACATCTTAAAATTTTAGACTGAGAATAATAAGCTAATTTTAGCATTGGACAAGTAAGCAAAAGGAAGAGTCTTAAAACTGGCTGAATTAACTAGCAAGGATGTACCCATGGCTCAAAAGCAGAAAAGAAAAACCTGATGTTTCTATGATTGGTTTTTCTTCTTTTATATGCAGTTGCTTTCTGTTTTCTTTTTTATGACTTTTCCTTCAACTATCCTGTAATTTAACTACACGAAAGTGATTTGTCTCCCATGAACTTGGACATGAGGAATGAGATACTATTTCATAATTAAATCCATACATCTAATGAGAATGACTAGCCAGCATGCTAATCAGCATTCTCTTAGGGTGCTAAGAGAATTGAATAGAGAAATCTACTAGATTGCAGACAGAAATAGCCACCAATTAACCAATTCACTCATAATAAGAAGTCCCTCTTGTCCGCTGCTATGCTTGAGTATTCTGGTCCATAATACAACTATATTTATAGTAAAATAATAAGTTATTACTATTTATCTGTCTGTGAACATCATCAATATGAGTCATTCTTCTCTTTATATATTAACAAAATCAAGTTAGTGAAGACATCTGAATCAAAGAAAATTGAAGTAATTCTCGCCTATGAGCTTTTTTGGCATCCAGCTCATTGACCCTCATCTCTCTTTCAACATAGAGACTATCTCCTTGCACACCTTTGTCTTAAATTCCACTGAAATAATCCTATTCATCCTGCAAGACTTAACGCAATTAATACTTTGCATGGGGAATTTCTCTACCACTCCTTTTCCAACACATTCATTAGAGCACTGATCAATTTGTATTATACTTGCCATACAAGAAAAAATATTTTATGCTCCATGCAGGACACAAGCCTTCTTCATTTTAGCCAACCCTCCCCACGCCCCACTCCAAGTCCATAACACATTAGGAGCTCAAGAGATGTTGGTTGAATTCGTTATCCATGATATTGTGTTCAACGATATCTTAATCCTGACAGAGAGCATTCTGCTTGCCACTGCCATTTTAACCATTACTAAAGAGGGGAAAGTATATTTTTTTACACCTCCACACACACTAGTAAAATTTCTGGAAATATGAAGCTATTCAGGGAGAAGAGTGAAATGGACTCTAATTAAAATATATTTATAATGAATTTAAATATTAGATGTCATGATGAAAACACAGATCTAGAGAGATAGTATCTACAAACAATAAGAACTACATTTCAATACCTAAATATCTACTAATAGTCATCACTTGTACTTGCAATGTACATTTACTATATCCATACAGTTGCTTTAATATTTTGACCTGAAAAGCAGAAGCAATAATTTTCTCTTAATTCTTCTTTTTTAATTGAACATGTGAGGCAGATTATTACTACTTTATTAAATTTTTCCTCCTCCATGTTTTTTAAAATATATTAAGAGAACGTTATAACAAATAAAGTACTAGTAAGATCATCGTTACTCTCTGTAGAACCAAGTACTTTATTATCACTACATTTGCAGTATCATTAGCCACTATATTCATGAAAGTAGGCATTATCATCTTTATTTAGAATTCTAATATTGTATAAGCACACAAAACAGTAGTAAAGCCAGGATTTCAATCGAAGTCTGTCTGTCTCCAAAGCCTACAATTTTTTCAGTATATCATACTATCTCTTGTAGCAAGTTTTCTTTGATAATCTTTTCAGCTTTGTCTCAAGTCAGCCAATATGCTGACTGTTATATGTTTACCAGTGGAGCTATTGATAGAAAATAAAACCCCTTAAGCATCCAGGCTGGGCACCTTCCACTGTTTTTTTCCCTCACCAGCAATAGTCACTGTCTTGCCCCTCCTACCCATCCTAATTCCATTATTTATCTTTGGGTTTCTCAATTCAAATTTTTTTAATCTACATTTTCCTTTTCATTTTACTGTGAATATATTGTTATATTCTTGCATTACTATTATTTACATATACTGCCATATGGCCTTCACTCTAGGATCTCTTTTCCCCTCTTAAAATCCTCTTAGGCTTCAACCCCAAATAAACTGTCCTACAGGCCATGTCATCCCACTGCCATGCTCATACCATGAAGTTTTCTCCCCTGCCTATTTACTACTATTCCTTAAAAAATATTTTTCTTTTGCAGATAAAGTAGAAGTGAAAATTAAATCAAGGTCCCTTTAGATTTTATCACAAATTACAAATTTATACTGTACGAATGAAAAGAGTCAGTCAACAATTAATATGACAGTATACAATAGAAAATTCTGTCTACAGACAAACCGCGTTCAGGAATTTTTGACAAAGCCAAGTTGTCCTAACTCCTTTCACCTACATGTAGCAAGAATTTAGCAAGTTGTTTTCTGCTCTTCAAGATCCCACTAAATTTGGTAAGGCAAGTGCCTGTCTAATTTCAGCAATTCTGTCAGAATGGGCACGAACCCAATTACACAACTCAGAAACTAACTTGCAGGCACTTTATGGGCTTTTAAAAATACTTGTGCTCTTGGAATTTAAATATACTGATGACCACGAGAGAGGCTGAGCCCAAACTCTGTTTTGAAGGTGATTCTGAGCAGGAAGAATTACTGCTAAGTGACTGTCCAGAGGTCCTCAAGTGAATGAGCCCTGAGAAATGTCAGTAAAGGGTTTCATTAGAGGACTGAGATCATAATAGCATTCTCAGACTCACGGTTATAAAATCAACGACTAAACATCTTCGAAAGTACTTTTGCTATTTGATTTTTCGATACATTGTCAAGCCCAACAATTTCCCTTCGGAAAATTGGTCTTTCTTCATTTCCTATATATATATGTCATCTTTCTCTGATTGGACGTATAACAACAACAACAGAAACAACTAACTCTTAATCTTCATCCAAATAACAAAGATAGTCACATACAAGAATTTAATTTCGTTACATTTATTATCTAGCCTTGAATCCCAGCTTGTCCCAAATTTATTTTTTAGGATGAAATAAAATTTGAGATAATTCACGAGTACAACGAAATTCCAAAAACTGCTATGAAAAAGCAAAAACATCCACCCTAATCAAATTCATTCCAAATTAGCAAAATGATCCAACTGTTTTACTCATATAGACAGGACCATTAAGGAAAACATTGCTGACACAACATATTTAAATAAATCTTAACACCCTATCGAGATATTTTTACCTTCCTGAAAATAGCAGACTTATCCAAGAACTAAATTTAAAAAAAAAGAAAAGATTAATAATCTAAACAGTTATGTTTATTCTTGCTCATAATTTGCTACTGTTAAAAAAAAAGCACTACAAATCAGATAATAGTTTGATTAATCACTAAAATAGGAAGAAAAAAGAAAGTATGACCATTTTACTCTCTGTAACAGTTCTAGAAAAACAATCTCCCTTTCATTTGATTCTCTAGATATTTCTATTTTCCTTAACACCCCTTCAGATATTTATAATAAATACATAGTTTAAGTTACATATGGTCATTTGTTTTAGAATGTTCCACCAACTGTCACACATCATTCTCTTTGGATATAATACGTAGCAAATAAGAGGAAAAAAATTAAGGAGTACAAATTGGTAGTTACAAAATAGTCACGGGAATATGAAGTATAGCATAAGGAATAGAATCAATAATACTATAATAACTATGTAAGGTGTCAGATGGGTACTAGATTTATTGGGGCGATCGCTTCGTAAGCTATATAAATGTCTAATCACTATGTTATATACCTGAAGCTAATATATTATAAAAAATAATAATTAGCATCCAATCACCTAATAAATATGATTCATTCATTTGATCACTCATTCACAATGATTTTTTAATGTCTTTGCTAGGTCCTTTTAAAATTTTGTAATCTACTTGTAGAGGAAAATATTAAATTTAATAATCACATGTCACTACTAATAGGACCATTTTTCAAGTAACTTCATCCCTTCAAAGAAAGAAGCTTTTCTGCAGCATCCATGTGAAGACTGGTTTTTGGAAACGCCTAAAAACACAATCCAGCTTCATCAACGGCTCCACATAGACATTTCCCGGAAGTCTTGCCTGCTTATCATGTGCCTAGCATATTATTAAGACACTGGAGAGAGAGCAAACTGCATAGACAAGGTCCATGTTTTCATGGAGCATCTATCCTGGTGGACTGGGGAGTCAAGTAACAAGATAAACAAGATAAACAAGATAATGACTTTTAAAAAAATGTCTAGGAAAGGCGTCTTGAGAACACATTTCAAGTTAGATTTGAAAAGTGAGAATAAGCCAACCGGCAGTGAAACTGAATGTGGGAGGAATGTTCCAAACCGAGGAACCAGCCAAGAACAAGCAAAAAACTTGTAAAAGATGCATATGATTGAAAGCCTTTATAAATATCTTGAACAGGAAGTGGTAGAAGAAGGAAAGAGAGATAAAGAAGCACTGATTTAAATCTGAAATCAAAAATGGGACATGAAACTAGGATCGAAATTTGGTGCGTAGTTACCATAATTCAAGCAGTAAAGGGAAAGGCGGAGATTAATGGTTGGGAGGACATGCGAAGGCAATTCCAGGAGTAAAGGAGAATTTATAGGGAGAGCAGTAGGAGGTAAGTTTAGAAATGTACATTGCACGTGAGATTTTTTAAATTCTTGAATAATAGACAGGAGTTTAGATATTTTCCTGTAGTACATAAGAAACGCCCTGGGTGTCAAAGATGGTAGTGGTTAGTTGTACTGTTTTGTTTTGATTTTGACAGTTGGTTATCGGAGATGGGTGTTGGTTTCATGGATCTCAGCAGGGGAATGAAGTTATTGAGCCGGTATTCAGGAAGACAGCAGAATATACTGAAGAACAGAGATAGCGATGTGTGGAGGGAAAAAAAAAAAGTGATTACTGTGTCAAGAAGATATAGTATACTTCCTAAAGAGGAAGAGGCCTATCAAGACAGAAAAGATGGAAATAGAGTGTTGAAACAATTTGACAAAAGTCAATACAGGAATATAGCAGACCACACAGTAGGAGGAGATAATCTGTATGATTCAGAGATTCCATTTAGAATGAAAAACTTAATGTCTTATACACAGTATATATTTAATAATGTTTTATTAAGAGTCGAGATTTAATCTTCAAATTGCTGCTTACTTCATAAATTTACATCTGAAGAAGTCAGTTTATTAGTTGGAATCACTTTTTCCACCTGAAAGTTGTGAAAAACAATTTAGGAAAAAGAGAGGAGATTTGGGATTACAAAATGTGTCTTCTAAGAGGCAGACATAAGTGTTTAGGAAAATTCTTCCCAGTATATGGGAGTCATACTCTGGAGCTGCATGTAACCTCTCGGATGAACTGGGGGTCCCGACAGCATCGCCCCAGCCTGCATTGTTATCATCCCACAGGAAGGATAGGAAACCACTGACTCTCACAGAGTAGTGATTTACCCAGTTTAAACATCAGAGTCAGATTTAAAACAAACCTTTGACCTCAAATTATGTCGGGTAATGAGAGAGAAAGAGAGAGATTAAAGATGATCCCCAGGTTTTTGGCCTAAGTAACTGGAAGGATGGATTGCCATTCCCTGAGACCTGTAACTATTTCCCATCACCCATTCACAGATAAATGAATTGAGCCATAGAGGTTAAAGAAAAAGTTGCCCAGTGAACAGGAAATGGGACATTTAGAGTTTTTATATATACAAGCTTTGTTTTGTTCCCTGATAACTTTTTCTTTAAAAAAATTCATATTAAATAGGTAACAAGCTTATCATTAAACATTTTGAAAATGTATGTGCCACCCTTTTGAGTTTAGTTCTCACAGCTCCTTCTCTATTCCAAGGCATGACTTTATGTTCCACTGACAAAGACTCTTTTAAGTTGTCTGACTACTGAAGCAGAACAAAGGATGGAGATTACTTCCCTCGACTCCCCACTTCCCTTCAACCCCACTCTTAATTATGTTGGCAAAGCCCAAATTCTCATAGGAAAATATGTGAAGGAAGCAAACATGGAGTCGAGGTAGAAAGGACAGGTGATTTGCATATTTACAGAGTGTCGGTAACCCCCAACCCTCAGATAATAGAAGGCAGCAAGACTTCTGGGAAATGGCCTCCTGGCCACTTGGTCGGAGAAGATAATTTGTGTGACACTGATAACTCAGACTCCACTGAAAATTAGGGACCTTTGCGCCTTGTACATAGTAAGCAATACATATTATTACACAGTAATACATAAGTAATACATAGTGATCCATATGAAGTATTTAATAATATTTATTGAGATTTAACCTTCAATTGCCACACTTACTTAATAAATGAATGCCCGAACAAGAAAGCCAGTTTATTCTTAGTGGGAAGCAGTTTTGCTATACAAAAATGTGAAAAACAATTTGAAGAAGACTGAAGGGATTTGGCATTACAAAAATGTGTGGTGTTCAAATAACATTGGACTATATCTTTGAAGCTCCTTGAACTCAAGCCTGGCACAGAAGCAGGAGAACAGCTCTCGATTTCAAGGCATGAAGTGGCTCAGGCATGGGTTTAACGTTGGTAACCAGAATAAACCCAAAACAGAGGATTCTATCTAAATGTTCAGAACTTTACAAAATCCACGGGACACCTGCACAGACTTGGAGAATGGAGAATATTAAGTGGAAAGAAGTTTAAATAATGCTTGAAATTAAATTTCCTAGCCAGTTGGAATTTAGGGACTTTGGAAAGTAAAATAAATGTGACCTTTCTTACATCCAGGGTTACAAAAATCATAGCCACTGTACCTAGTTATACAGGCGAAAGAGAATAAAAATCACACATCCCACCCAGAGATAACAATGGGGAGCATTAGTTGTCTATTAGTTAGGTTTTTTATTCTATGCATGTACATATAATTGTTAATATCACTGTCGTGAACACTGTTTTGTAATCTCTATTTTTCCCTATTCAAAGCATGTTGGAAATATTTTTCCAAGCCAATAAGATATTTTTAACAGTCGTATAACAGTACAATGTGTGAATATACTAGAATTTATTAAAGGATAATTTATTTTGAGATATTATGCTGTTTCCAATTTGTTCACTATTGTAAATGAATCTTTGATAAAAATTTGGTAATTAAATATTAGCTCAAATCCACACTTAACTGAAGAGGCAAGTTTTAAGGTGAGAATTAATGGGAAAGTTAACGATTGTCTGCTTCCTTGTGGAAAACAGTCTGGATCAGGCAGGTGAATGGAGAACATCCTAAACATCCAAAGGGATGTAGGTTGAAAGGGAGGAGTGGACACCAGAACGAAAGACAGAACATGAGAGAATAGCAACCACTTATTGAGGGTCCAGAAAACACATTTTCGTTTAATTTTCAACAGCAGTATGGCACTATGGTACGTATTGATTAAATTGCCCAAAGTCAGTAACCAAGTATTAGAGCAGAGATTCAAACACAAGTACTCTTTATTTCAAAGCCCATGGCTTTTTTTTTTTTTTTTTGATGAACACTTAGGTTGTTTCCATGTTTTGACTAGTGTAAGTAATGCTACTATGAACACAAGGGTGTAGCTATCTCTTCGACATAGAGTTTTTATTTTCTTCAGATAAATTCTCAAAAGTGAAATTGCTAGATCATATGGTGGTTCTATTTTTAATTCTTTCAGAATCCTCCACATTGTTTTCCATAGTGGCTGCACCAACTTACAATCCCACCAACAGTACGCCAGAGTTCCCTGTCCTCCATATTCTCGCCAGCATTTGTTATCTCTCGTCTTTTTGATGACAGCCATTCTAACAGGTGTGAGGCGACATCTCATTGTGGTTTTGATTTGCATTTCCCTAATAACTGGCGATGCTGAGGAGCTTTTCATGTACCTGTTGGCTACTTGTATATCTTGTTTGGAAAAATGTCTACTCAGGTCCTGGGCCTATTTTTAATTGGACTATTATTATTATTGTTGTTGTTGTTGTTGTTGTTATTATTTTGCTCTTGAGTTTTTTATATATTTTGAATATTAACTCCTTATCCCATATATGATTTGCAAATATTTTTCCCATTCCATACGTTGTCTTTTCATTTTGTTGATTATTTCTTTTTCTGCGCATGTTTTTTAGTCAGATGTAGTCCCATTGGTTTATTTTGGAAAAACTCTTCTTGCTATGTTAGTGGAAGGCATGCTAGTGTTAACTCCTCTGCAGGGTAAGACTAACTCACAAGTCTACTTTACATAGAGATGGAAATTACATTTTCCTGTTACCAATGCTCTCTTCCATCAGATAACATATTATAATTAAGAATAAAGTGAAAAAAGTCATTACTCATCAAAATTGTCTCATCATTTATTACTTTTCTTCACCCTCTTCTTTTTAAAAATAAACACGTAATTTCTACTATATGAAACAAACATTTTCAAAGATGCTTACTGGATCTTTTCTAAATATTTTCCATCTGAATTAATATATATGCAGCTATTTTATTTTTTTATAGAAAAATACCACAAATCAGAGAAGTCTTAAAATAGGAGGTTTTCAGTTTCTGTTCCTATTGTGAGGAACATCCTTATGTGAAAGCATGATGATTCATGAGAACTGTGTTATTTCTTCTAGGGGTATATTTACAAATTTAGTAGCCGTCAAGCAAAAGAATAGTCTCAGAAACATTTGCTGTCCTCCAATGAATAAGCAACTAATGCTGCTTTTTCAGCAAGAGAGGTTAAGCCTCTTTCCAGTCTACCCTACAAGGCACAGCTGTGAAATTATGTTGTATTTCAACTCTTAAACGACCTTGGATGTATTTGGTTCACAGGTAAAGGCAGGAGCAGTTTTCATCCTGTCTCTGTGATAGGTAGAGCTGAGGTTTATAAAATTTAGTCTGTGGGCCATTGCAAATGTTACGAGATGTTATAGCTTTGTGGACAAACAAGAAAAATGAAGAAAGTCGCATGCACAAAAATGTTCTTAACTGTCTTTTCAAAGAAATTAGAAGGGTTACTATTTATTGTGAGATTATATCTTTCTTAAGTAATGGTGTTAAAAGGGCATTTAAAATTTTTATTTAGGTTACTGTTTTTTAAGGGGTGCAATTTCCTGATCACTGATATCCAAAAGTCTAGGAACTGTGAGTTAGAACCCTTTTCAGAAAGGCTAGGAAGCCTTGCTCGCTTAAACCCTTCCAGCAGTACGAATGTCTGCAATCTCACAGCGAGTACTGTCATCAAGAAGGAAGTCTTCAGCAGGCTGCATGATAACGTGATAAATCATTATCCTAAACTTCCCCTTGCTCTTTCTTCAGTTAACAGAATCCATCAAATAGCGTTTCCTCACCATCCAGGTTTAGAGTAAGTCGACATCATTTCCATGAGATACATATAGAGATACACATACACGTTTCTCTCCTTTCCTCTCCAACATCCGCCAACATGATCAGGATCCCTTCAGTATACAAGTCTTCTTTTGTCACTTCTCTCTTCCTTTGGATGCGACCCATTCTCTTCGGCATGGTCTCAAAACATCTCAATTCAAGTTAAATCGTATTTGTTTCTCTTATCCCAAAGCTAATGGACTTTCGATTCCAGTTACCTTCACACATGCCTCATTCCCTTCCCAACACCTCCTTAACATCTACTTAACCTTCAAGTTCAACCTACAGATTACTTTCTCCTAAAAGATCTTATCAGACTAACACCCCACGTCCTCTGCCCAAAGTCAGGCTTTTCTCCTTTTCTTTCCATTTCATCTGCAATTTTCCATTTTTAAAATTTCTAATCATTTATGCAACACCCACATTCCCTTTAGCTCCAGATCGTAAGCTCTGAGAGGACATGGACTATCTATTTTGTGTTCTGCTGTACGAGTAATGTCCAACACGATGCCTGCATACATTAATAATTAGTATTCAATAAATATTTTCAAATGAATAAATTCCCTCTGGTTAGACTTTTAAGCCCTTTTCTCTTGTTACTTTTTTTTTTTTTTATTCTTGCTGTTGGTTTCAGCAACTCTTCTTCATTAACTCAAGATACAACGTGACGAATTGGTATCCCACAGTCCAAGGCCTTACTACTCTGTATTTAAAATAAGATAATGTGTTTTCCTGTGATGTTGTTCCTTTGTGTTACAAAATTATACTTCCCAAATTCTGATTGAATTTCTTTTTAAGATAAGGCATAATGCATTTTAGGGCATAATGAATACAAACTACTGTGCTGCTATTTCCATATTTAGATCCTAGAATGAACTTTAAAGATTGCAACATATCTTGACTAGACGATGGGTGACGGCAGGGTTTCTTAGCTATTTCTAGGGGTGTGCTACACTGAATCGATCGGCAGTAAGGTAAACAGAGGAGTTTTATCAAATGATTACTGTGGAGGACACTGCAGTAGAAACAGCCTCATCCCAAGCAATCTTAAAAAAGAAAGGAAGAAAAGCAGGTGGTTGTGTGAAACAGTGCATGCCAAAGCCACGTCACAAACATTTCCAAGTCTTGCAAACCAAAAAAGGCGCTTCGTGTGTATACAACTTGGGAAAGATTTCTAATTATATACTTGTTTCTAAACATGTTTGTTCCATCAGATAATGATGACTTTCAGGACTATTCTTTTGTAATAGAAAGAAGGAAGGAAAGGCAGGGGCATGTAAAGGAAGGAAACAACTAGTTTATAAGAATCGTCTAAATTTAGATAGGACGATGACCCTCAAAATCACCTAAGATGAGAAACTGAAATATGAATTGTGCACCGATTTGCATTCATCCATTTCATGATGTTTTAGTGACCATTAGGATATCTAAAAAAATGTAATGAATTTTAAGCAGTATTTAGAACATTCCTCAAATTAGGTGCCACCTCAATGCCCTAATGCTCTCAAAATCCTAGAGTTGTATTTGAACGAACTCTCTTCTTGTCATCTCACATCTAATGAGATTTTTAAGTTCTGTCATATTTTTCCTACTCAACGTCTCATAACTGATTTTTTTTCTTTTCTAGTTCTAAGCCCAGCAATCTAATTTTTTTATGACTCCACAATGGGAAGACTCCTAACTGTTCTCTTTGTAATTCAGCCTGTATAGAGAAACCAGTGAGAATAATTATGTCAAAGTTCATTTCCATCATAGCATATTATATTTAACTTATCACTCGAAAACTTCAAAGGGTCCTCATTTACTTAATAAAAAGAAAAAAAAAAAACAAAAGGCTCTAAACAATCAGGACCTGTCTGCTCCCTGGCAGGAAATTTTCCTCCTTGCACACATACCTGTGAATTCAACACCATCTATGCTGTGATCCTGGGCAACCTGGATAAGATATGTGCTATAGTGGGAAGAATCCAGCATTGTTTCCCAGCCTTGCCCATCACTGGGTGAGTGATCCTGCTGCTCTTTATTGATGCTGAACTGCAGTTCATTCATCTCTGAAGAATAGATGATTTCACTCTCTACATTGAATTGCTGTGAGAATTAACAGACATAATGCAAGTAAAGCACCTGGCATGTTTTAGACATACTCTACTATTATCTTCTATATTTGTCCTGCCTAATTCCACAAAGGATTTGAGTGAGCTATCATCTACTCATTCTTTCAATCATTTACTCAATCGAAAATCATGTACTGAGTACTTCCCTGTGCCAGACACTATATTAGTTACTTGGGATACAAAGAAAAATAAGACACAGTTCTTTACCCTGAAAAACCTCCCATAGTAGCAAACATAAAAATACAAATATAATCAAGTTGACTATGTGAGGATATTAGTACATTATACTAGGGGATCCTTTAGTAAGGATGCCTAAACTCTACCAAGACCAGGGAGTTGGGTCAAGGAGGATGGGACACCTGGTTTCAACCAATAGGCAAAGACAAGTAAAAGTTATGAAGGCAAAGACAGGAAACATTAGGCTGTCACAGGTACATGAGTAAATTACCATAACAATTATTGCGATTATTATTATAAAGACCTATACCATAAAACACTGCCTCAGTTCCATGTCAACTTCTAGTTCCTTACTTATATAGCAAAAGGTACTGAATTGTAAGTTTGCCCAGTTTATCCATGACTGAGTTCTAGACTCTTATCATCTGCCCCATTGTTTACACACAAATCCCTAGCTCCACATGAGCCTGTTATTCAAGGTCACCCATTATATTTCCTAGTTCAACCTTTAACTCATATTTTATTAATTAGCAATTGGACCCCTCTGCTTAAGCTAACTGCATTTAGTTGTCATCTTTCAATCACACTTACTAATGTCTATCCTTGTACCTTAACATAAGTCATTACCTAAATTTAGCTAGTGGATAAGAATTTATCACCTGCAGGTTCTTGTTAAACTACTCTCAAAGTCTTTTTCAATCACTTTCCAATGAGAGTCCCCTGCAATCATGTCTTCCAATAGTTTAACCAAGCTATATCATATTGCAATTTGTAGTGCTGATTTTAATTTTTTATAGCACTGAACATATGTATTTATTTCCCCTTACTACACTACAAGTGTTTTAAACTAATTATTATATATCTCATTCTTTCCTTATATTTATCTTTTATTACAGCTTTATGGTTTCTCTTCAGGAGATAAAAAGTAGACTCTCAAATAATATATTCCAGTTGTTACTGACATTGCCCAGTTTTGTTGTTGTGACTGTTCAGAGCAGCTGAATTTCACCAAATGCCAAATTTCTTCGCCTCAATCATTTTTTTAATGTAATACCACAATTCCTTCTTCTCTCCTCAGCCACTAAGACAGTGAGTTCCTTGGGGGCAAAAACCCAGTCTCATTCATCTATGAATCCCCAATAGTTAGCACATAGCGTGGCATATAGCAAGTGCTTAAGAAAACTTAATCGAAGACCAAAATAAATTAATTGACTATCCAAAGGCATGGTGGAGCACGGCTCACATCTTCCTCTATACGAACAGCTTTGAACTTGATCCTGAGAGCAGTGGCTTCCATGGAGGTGTCACAAAGTTTGACTGCGCTTGCTCCATGGGTTGGGTGCAGGTGGCTGTGCTGTGGGCTCTGTGCTTCAGTGCCAAAATATGAAAAGGGTCCGTCATTCTTCTTAACTTCCTTTCTCTTGTTATTACAGAAAGTCTATTCTTTCCTCGATGGGAAAAAATAAATAAATTTGTAACATTTTATGTGCCTTTTTAATGTATGTGGTTTATAATCTTGTAATTTATTTTCCTATGTTGTGTTGCAAGGCAAAAAGGGCCCCAAACTTAGAAGAATCAGTTTCATGTTTGTGACTAAGAGAAGCAGTAAAAAGTAATATGTTACTGAGCAGGATGCTGGATCAGCCAGGGCTTAGGAACAAAGCACAAAAACACAGAAGAGGGACTCACTTTGGTCATATGAGGAAGAAGATGAGAACTAGGTAAGACTCAGTCAGAGAGACATGATTAACATGTTTTACTTGAGTCTGAGACAGCAAATTATTGACATAGAGCTCATTATGTTTTTCTTGATTTGCTTCCAGAGTCTGAAGCAGAAACGAGCACTACACATAGGGACCAAGTAGATCCAGGTATAAAGGTTGGAGAAAGGCAGTAAAAAAGGAGACATGTAGGACATCAGTCTTTTCATGCACCCTCTGGTTTCCTCACATTCATTTGATCCCTCTGGTTATGAGGCTCATTTGCTCTATTTTTCTCTTCCCACATATATACACATGTATGGTGCTGGACTCTTTCCTTACCAGGCTATTCAGAACCTCAAACATTCTCATGGGATCAGAATTTAACTTTAGTTATAGTATGTAATAACTCAAGACAGTTCTTTGCTATTAGAAATTTAATTCTGAAAGCACTAAAATTTATTAATCTTATACTGGTTTCCTTATAGAACCATAATCCATATAAGCTGCCAATCCTTCAGTTGATTAAACATTAGAAGCTTAAGTGTACAGATGACTTCAGCTTAATTTCTGTAGTAAGTTATTTTATGTAAGAGGTAAACTACTTTCCCAGAATTTAGCTGAACTTACTTTTTATTATAGTTCAATTTTTCATGTTGATTCCTACTTAAGCCTCCTCTTTTTTGGTTCATTCTTTCCCTGCAGAATTTTGACCTCATTCTTCCATGATGAGTCACAAATTATTTATCTTGGAATTTTAAATTTCTGTGGTTCAAAAGATTTGAGTAGTAAGACTATTTTCATTTCTATAGACAGTCTCTCAATAAAAGCAGCATTAATCTTCATATTGCTAACCTCCTACCTTGTATGTTTTTTTCTTAACAAGATAAATATTTACTTGTGGGTTACCATAGCCCTCCTAATTTCTCTTTTCATAAAAATTTATTTATACACTTCATAAATCTTATTCAATTCTTTATTAATACTAGTTACCAAGGGGGAATTCAAAAGTAAAGAATGACTCAAAGCCTCCCTTCTAATAGCTTATCCCCTAATTGGGAGTATAAAAATATATACACACATGAAACAAAAGCAAAAGAAACAACAACAATAATAAACATTCTTGTGGAACTGTATTATTTCAAGAGATATTTTCTTATTTGGTCTTACAATGATCCTGTGAGATGGATGTTATAATCATTTCTATTTTACCCATGAGAAAACCAAATATGAGAAGTTGAAATGATTTGTCCAAATTCCTTTAACCGTAACTAGAGTTTGAAATCAGTCTTCTAACTCCAAAGCCTACTGCTTATCACATTACCTCTTAAAAAAAAAAAAAGTACATTATTCTTTGTCCAAGTCACCCACATTAACTAGCTTTAGGATCTGAGGCAAAAGAAAAGCACTCTAATTATAATTTGATATTTTTATCACTCAATACTAAATGAAAGGGAAAAGTATGTTTCAAAGAAAAGTTGGGACTCGAACTTTTGACAAGGAGTGAGAATGGAAACCTGAAACGAGAAGAGGGAGGGGACATTCCTGGGTGTAGGCTAACAAAAGTAAAGTGCCGTTTCAATAAAAGGCACGTCTTATGCAGGACAGTGGGAAAGCTTCCTTACCTGAAGTAAAGGGCTCATGATGAACTGTAGAGAAAGATGTTCTGAATACATAGTCTGGAGACAAGTAATAGCATTGAATGTTCCTGAATGCCGGGCTGAGGAACTTTATTTTATAGGTAATGGGGAGCCTCTGGAGGGTTTTATGCTCAGACGTGGAAGATCAAATCACTGTTTTAGTCAGACTTTTCATGGGTCTGGAAGCAGAGAGATTGGCTAAGAAGCGGCTATAGAAATCCAAGCATTAGTAGGTGATGACCACCTGAATTAGAGGAGGACAATGGGGTTGAAGAAGAAAAGAACCAACGTGAAACAACTTTGAAAAGAAGAGACAGGACAATTTGGCAGCAGAGTAGAAACAAAGTAGAAAAAAGAGTCAGAGACCACACTAGATAAAGGCACTAACTGCAACAAAGAAAGACTTTAGTGAAACTACTCTGGTCTATAGAGAAGGAAATCTAAGAAATGACCATTGTGAAGCCAGCAGCAATGGGCATGGTCTCAAACGCATTAAAACAATTTTTTTGAACTGAGATCTATTATCTCTCTATTGATATCTCAAACTTAAAAGGTAAGAATATCACCTTGGGTACTTTTGAAGGTTATAACCTTCCCTTGACTGATAAGAACAACAAACAGCAGCTTGACAACTTTCTAGTTGAAACCAAATCATAAATAACCTCTCAAACACATTTTACTCAATAATCAGGAAATACATTTAGTCATAACAAATTGTCCCTTTCTCTTTCTTTCAAAGCAGTCAATTTCTAGAATCATGTTTGATTACCATATTGTTACTGTATTCCAGTTTATTTTATGCACAGAATTTTAGTCTTTATCTTATCTTCCAGAGTCCTAAGCTGAAGAGATTGTATGGTATGAAGGAACTACAATATACATTTATTCTATACCAGCGGTTTTAAAAATTTTGGTCTCAGAAACCCTTTATGGTCTCAAAAATTACTGAGAACCCAAGAGAGCTTTTGATTATATGGTTTATAGCTATTGATATCTATTGATTTGATATCAAAACAGAATATTTAAAATAATTATCTCTATATTCATTTTAAAATAAGAATAGTAAATTAATTATATGTTAATATAACTATACATTATAATGAATATCACAATTCCAAACAAAAAGAATTTAGTGAGAAGAGAAGTATTATTGGACATATTTGCAAATTTCTTTAATGTCTGGCTGAAGAGAAGATAGATTGTACTGTTTCTTTAGTCAGTCTATTTAAATAGATTGTTTCAGTTAAAGCATATGAAGAAAATCCATCCTCACATAGATATGCCATTGGAAAAAGAGGAATATTTTAATAACCTTTTAAAAATTACCTTTGATACCAAACAAAACCTTAACAAGTGGTAGTTTCTTAAAGGTAAGTTGAAATGTGGAATATGAAACCAAGTATCAATAAACTTTTTGTGCTCTTTTATATTTGAATCCATTGGTCTGTCTTATATGCAAGTAGATCTTTTACCCATGCATGATTTTGTAGCATAATATGTTTCCTATTTGGAAAATATTGGTTCATTGAGCTATTCAGTTCTTTAAAATGTTCACACATTTAATTATAGAAATGATATGTCACATTTGTTAATATTACTACCAATCTCATCAAAAAGCCTTTAAATATTTGGAAGTTGTCAAACTTACAGTGGTCTATATGTTTTCTAAAATTCTAATTTTTATTTAAAACTTCAAATGTTTTTGGCAACCACTGTTAATTGTTTTGCTCGAAGTGACAGGCTCACTCTATTCATTTTTTTGAGAAAATGAATGCCAAATATTAAAGTCTAAAGAACCATAATTTGTCAGTGGGTCTTTCAGTGAAAAATGGTATTCCATGAAAAATGTGTATAGTTTAGTTCACAACTCAATTACACACGTGATTTTTCTCAAGACATCATCATACCACAGGGAGTATCAGAAGTGTTTTATGTATTCTACTTGCCTCACACAGAATATGAAAAAGACATATATTAGAGTTGAGATTTCATAAATTAATTTTTATGACCTCATAAAGATCATTCTAAGTGACACTGACTTTTCTTTTTAATTGAGATTGCATGGTAATAAAGAATTCAATAACTATAATATCAGTATCGATACTAATAGTAAAGAATACAATGACTTCTAGTAATTGTTAAACAAATAATAGACAAACAATACCTTAGTATTATTATGAAAGCATTTTGTGTTGGTGATCTTCTGATAGGATTTGGGGGACACCCCGGTACCCATGTATCACATTCTAGCTACTGTTGCTCCAGAGCATTCTGATAATAGCTAATGTTTATGGGCTCTTCCTATGAGCCAGGTCATATTCTAAGCACTGAATTACTTTAATTCTGAATTTAACACCTTTTTTATTTCGATGACAAATATAAATATGCCAAAGGGGAAGAAGATAGACTATAACATGAAATACTTTTCAATACTTTGAGTAAATGCTCTCAGTAACTTGAGATCTACAGTATATACTTTTAAATAATATGCACTGGTAAACAATAAAAATGTTAACATTTTTGTAGGACTGTGAACAGAATGAAATTTCCCCAGTTCTTAACATTAATTCCTCCCGTTGGCAAAGAAATTAACCAAAGGGTTTAGAGAAAATTATTTCTACTTGGTGGCATAGCAATTTTAGGAAGATTCATTTCCAATCTTCGAGATGTTTGCATAAGCTTAGAACCGAATTCCAGTTCCGGCTTCACTATTTAAGTGTTGCATAATGAAAATCATTAACTTTTGGGGGCTTTAGAGAGAGAATTAGAAGAAGAATTTTAAAGCGCATAAATGACCTCAGGCCTGTGTCCATTAAAAGGAAACCCAGAGCTTACTCAAATTCTAAGCCAAGGGTTATTCAGAAGGGCTGTTGGGTCAGAATTTCCTCTATAAAAGTGGCTAGTAAGTGCGCCTTTGGTACTTTTGGGCAGTGAAAATAGAAAAGCCTTTTAGATCCTATGGAGACATCAGTGTGTACCAGCCATACTAAACTAGGTCTAACCAATAAATGAAAAACCAACAAATGAAAAACTAGTTTCTCTAGACTAGCACTATATTATGTCCATCTTATTTACTAAACTTAGTTTCTATATCTGCAAAATTGGTCTCATAAAAGTGGCCTAAATAATTTACGATTATCCAGAGTTGGCAATATAGTGTAATTCTAAGACAGCATGTTCGTGGCTAGAACTGGTTGAATTACAAGTCATTTTGATGTCATAGAATCTAAGTAAGAGTAAAGGGTAAGAATGATGAGCAAGAGTCTCAATTCAACTTCTAAGCTTTCCTGCAATTATCAATTTTCATTTTAATCTGGGAATAAGAAACATAATATGTCATCTGTCATCACAATGGCTGATAGAAAAAAGGCCCATAGGAGTAAATACCGTAGCGTAATGACATCGCATTCTCTCACAGGTCAGCAGAGGGTGTCACATCACCAGTCTTGTTGTCATTCAATAAGCTCCTACAGTTGCAGAAGAGATCTTCAATGAACAAAGCATTTTAATGAAATTCATCCATGACAGCTGTGACTCTTCTTCTTTTCCTTCCATTCATTCAATAATGTTTTGTTTCGATTTTCAGAACTACTTCCAGACATCTGTAGAAAATTAATATATTGCCACATAAATAAATTAGGTTCCTGGACCCAATTCCTCTGTGTGTGTGTGTGTCTCTGCGCGTGTGTGTGCGTGTGCGTGCGTGTGTGTGTGTGTGTGCGTGTGTGTGGACTTCCCCACACCAACAAGCAAGTCTTGGAACAAGCAAGGTGTAGAGAATTCAGCTCAATTCTGACACTATCTACCTGGAGACAGAATTAGATTCCACTGAAAAAGAGCTCAGTCCTACAGGACTGCCCTCCACTTCAGATGCCTGAGCTTCTGACCAAATGGCTACAAACTGGAAGTTCCCTTGACCCCTTCCTTGGGCTCAATTAGTTTGCTAGAATGGCTCAAAAAACTCAGGAAAACCCATCTGCTCACCAGGTATTAAAAGATACCAATCAACAGCCAGATGAAGAGATACATAAGGCGAGGTCCCAAACAAAGGAGCCTCTGTCCTCATGGAGTTTGGGGCCTGGCACAGTGGCACATGGAAACGTTCTGGTCCTCCAACCTAGAAGTCCCCACCCCCCTTTCAGGTTTTTATGGAGGCTTCATTACACAGGCATGATCGATTAACTGATTGGCCATTGGCGATTGAGTCAACCTCTAGCCCCTCTCCCCTCCCAGCAAATCAGTAGGTAAGACTGAAATTTCCAATCTTCCATTCATGGTTGGTTCCCCTGGCAACCAGCCCCCATCCTTAGGTGCTTTGCAGAAATTACCTCATGAACATAAACCCAGTTGTAGTGAAGGGGCTTGTTATGAATAACAAGCCACACATTTCACCTTTATGGCTTTGAAAATTTTCCCAAAAAGAGACCACGTATCATAACAAAAGATGCTCCCATTGCTCTTATTGCTCTGTAAATGCCAAGGATTTGGAAGCTCCAAGCCTGGAACTATATAAACTACAATAAATATATTTAAAGTTATTAGCATATATTTTACACACATGTCCTTATTTGTTTCTCACTGTCACTAAAATTCACTCATTTTAAAATATGATCGAATAGTGTTTCTCATGCTTTTCAAAAGAAACAAACAAACAAAAATTACCTCAGGAAAAACTAGAATTTCTCGTGTAATCAAGAGCATTGCAGAGTGTAGTGATAAGGGAATTTTAAGAAAAGTGGGTATGTTACCAACAAACAGGCAAGGTTTTCCTCTATAAAAGTCAAACCAATTATTAAGAGACATGGCTTATACTACACAGTTGCATTTTGGCATGACATGTAGAGAGCTGGTAAAGGCTCACACAAACGGGGCAAGAATGCCAAAATTCTCTGGGTACACTAAGACAACAGACGTGACGGTGAGGTAAGTAAGGAGTGAAGAACAAGGCTGTAGGAGAGTTTTTCATTTTAATTCTTTTTAATGAAAGAAGATACATTAAGAACATTTAAAATGCTTAGCTGGAGGCAAATGCAAGAGAAAACAACTTGCAATTTTTTTTTTTCAAATCTAAAATAATTAGCAAAGTAAAGAACACGATTTGAGGGAGAATAGTGGGGGAAAGCTGTACTCTTCTCATTCTTTTTGGAGACCAGCGGAAACTAGAAAGCTGGGCTTATGCATTCAAGGTCGTCATGCCTCGGATCTGGACACATGTTCTCACCTACTACTAACAACTCCAGGTGACTGTAACGCAATCAAATTTAGCACTCATGTGCTTTTTTTTTTTTTAATGCCAGTTCATTTTCTTTTTCAACTATTATACATAATTTTTTTCACATTTTATTTTTTTATTTTCCCCTTCCCTTCTGGTAACCACTAGTCCATTGTCCATGTCCATGAGTCTGTTTGTTTGTCCTGCTCATTTGTTGCTTTTAGGCTTATATCCCACATATAAGTGATATCATGTGATTTTCAACTTTTTCTGTCTGGCTTATTTCACTCAGTAGGATTCTTTCGAGGTCCATCCATGTTGTTGCAAATGGCAGTATTTCATCTCTTCTTATGGCTCAGTAATATTCCATTGTATATATGTACCACAGCTTCTTTAGCCAATCATCTATCGTAGGACACTTCGGTTGCTTCCATGTCCTGGCCACTGTGAATAATGCTGCTATGAACATCGGTGTGCAAATACCTTTTTGAATATGAGTTTTCAAGTCTTTGGAGTAAATACCCAGTAGAGGGATCGCTGGATCATATGGTAGATCAATTCTTAGTTTTTTGAGGAACCTCTATACCGCTGCTACTCATGTGTTTAAGAGAACACGGAAAGCAAGCATTTAATAGACAAACATAGCTCTGACCCACTGAGTCATGCCTTCCTTTGACTACAGAAAGAATTTTCATCAGCTTGGTTATTTTACTCCTCAAATGGGCCTGGCAATCTAGATCCAGAGGTTGGGGCTCAGAATGAGACATCCCAAGATATGCCTCTGTGATACGTGGATTATTCTGACCTAAAGGCAATCAAGATCCTGTGGGCTCCAGAGAAATTTCTGCCCTCCCTTCTTAACTACCTAGAGGAATCTGAATTAGGGGTTTTGCCTGTAATAAGAGATATCAGAAATAATCCTTTTTTTGTTGTTAACCTATATATAGCAGGACAATGTACTCATTACTGA
>NW_006432945.1:5846186-5847660 GCF_000325575.1 Pteropus alecto
TGACCCTCTCTCTGCAGCATCAAGGTGGCTACTTCATCCTTAGCTCGGAATGTCGTACCTATCTCATTTTCTCTTCCTGTCTCCAAACCTCTCATGTTCGTGGGGTCTCTGACTCTGTCGTGGCAGTAGAGTTCCCACACATATGTTGTAATTGAATTTGGTTATGTTCTATTGTTAATCTATCCCATGTCCATTTAATTCTTAAACCAGCTGAAAGAATTTAGGAGGGTAGAGGAAAGTTTCTTCCTCCACCCCACAAGAAGCAGATTAGGACAATTCATAAGCTTCTGAATAAAGGTTAATGTTTCCAAAGGAAAGGAATCTATAAATATGGAATCGAGTTTTGTTTTTCTTTTAAACATAACTTTGAATCCAGTCATTCACCTAGATACCCAAAGGCAACTTAAATAATATATATTTTCTATCTATTCAGTATAGATAACAAGTCCTGAAAGACTGTGGAAGTATAAATATTAGGTGCTTGTGTATGTTTCAGTGATGAATTGATTTATTATATGTTGTCAAAGGCTGGAACAGTTATTTCAAACCATTTATATTGCACTAAAAATCTCCACTGTTATGTGTCTTTAGTATGGATACTGGTTAAAACACACACATACACACACAACTGGGTGTTAAGGGTAGTAGGTAATAAAGAGGCAGGAGTGTGAATAACCTTGTGTACCCTTCAGAAAATGACTGCGTAATAAGGGTGTCCTGCCTTGAAATGGCATAGTTCATTAGATTTCTGAGTACCCTTTTCAGCCATTTCAAAGCTTGTCCACGGTTAAAGAGTAACAACATGATTATTTCCGTTTCCCCAAGGGAATTATCAAATTGCAATATCCTGTTACAGGGATCCAGGCCTCTGACACACATACTAAATAATAAAACTTTGCTCATTCAAAATACGTAATTGTGGTGCATGCAGCTCCATTGTTCCATATGGGGTCTCCGGTGTGCTTTCATAAGTGCTTCAATTTACAGACTGTTTTGAAAAAATGTGGCTTGTTAGTGTGCGGTTCAGAGTTAGTCACCCCAAGATGTGCTTCTGTGGTATGCAGGTTGTTTGATCTAAGGCTGAGGCTAAAGTTGACTACTCTTCCCTTGACTACCTGTATGAACTTAGACAGGAGCCTTGCCCATAATGGGAGATTATCAGAGATAACTTCTTGTGACCTGTCTATAAGGCAGGACAAATTTATATTTACTAAGCATCCACTCTTCCTATCATCTCACAATAACCTTTTGAAGCCCCCAAGACACCTTACCTCATTCCTAGCTCCGGATGTCTTATACACCTGAGTTCCCTTTCTACCTCTGACACCTCTCATGCATGTGGGGTCTCTGACTCTCTGAGGTATGTGGGGTTTCCATACGTACACATGTATTAAATTTGGTTATCTTCTCTTACTAATCTGTCTCTTGTCTGGTTGATTATTAGGCCAATCTGAAGAACCTGAGGGTAGAGGAC
>NW_006432945.1:5847748-5887115 GCF_000325575.1 Pteropus alecto
AGAACCAAGACATAAACTGATATTTTTCCTCCAGGAAATAATGACAAACACCAACAAGAAAACTTGTTGAATTTGAAGCTCAAGTATGTTTCAGGGTCTCCGAACTTATGTTATTATCCTCTCTCCTTCAGCAGCATCTACCCTTCCTTCCGATGTCCTCTGGGACCACACTTTCTAACCCCTATCCCTCAATAAAGAAAGAGAACGGGTCTGAAAATAACTAAAGAAGGACGGGCTCTTTAGTTATTTTCCCCCTTCCCTCCTCTGGTTCTTTGGTTGGTTGAATAATCAAATGGACATGAGACAGATTGACAAGAGAAAACCAAATTTAGTTGTGTGCACACGAGAACTTCACGTACGTGAGAGGTTCAGAGACAGAAAGGGAAAATGAAGTATACACGACATTCTGAGCTGAGGATGAGGTAAGGTGACTTGGGGCTCCAGAAGGGAGAAAGGCCACCAGCATCATAAGAGCAGATGTTTGGTAATTAGTAGTTTGCCCTGACATATAGACAGGTCAAGAAAAGTTTATCTCTGATAATCTCTTATTATGGGCAAGGCCCCTAATACAAATTCTTCTATAAAGGGGGAAGGGGGCGGGCAGAAGTTTCTCTTGATCCTGCTGGGTCTCGATTGCTTTTAGCTCAAAATAATCCAAATACCACAGAGGCACCAAAATACTCCAAATACCACAGAGACTTCCAATGACTCGTTAGGATCCCCTACATGTTCATTTACATCAACCTCTTAACTTCTATGAATAATTAAATATTAAACTGATAAGAACAGATACTACACTTGATCTTAGCCAAAGGTAGAAAAGCGATGAATAATCAATTTAATATACAGACGGCCCCTCATTCTAAAAGTAATTGTAGGCAATAAAAAGCAGAATGCAAAAGAACTAGGATGAAAAAAGTCAAAGACTATTTGCCAAATAGTCCATTAAAAAGAAGATTTAGAAGGTATCACAAGTTAAGTATTCTTTTAGTCTAGTAGGCCGAGTAAAGAATCGAAAGAAAATATATCATTAGAATCTTTTGTCATTTTGCAATCAAGATCATGTATGTACTTTATTTAGGCATTTTTTGTGTGCGTTTCCTATTTTTGCCTGTTATAACTGCCTCTCTATCCAAGTTTTTATTATATTAGTAGCACAATAAAAGGAAGAAAATGAATTGATTGAGTATGTGGATCCAAGCTCATTGGTCACTAATCACTAACGTGTTTTTAATTAACTTTAACTTTGGAAATTAAAATTTTTTTCTTTCATTGCACCAGTCATGTTTCATAATCTTTTTCTTGTTTATTTGTATTCCTTTTTATTTTGTACTATTGCTCAACAGTGTGCTCACCAGACTCCAGAAAGGCAACCAAGGAACAAGTTGTAATAAATAATTTTAATGTTTTATAGTGTAATAATTTGCATATCAATATATAACAGTTGGTATTTTTTTACCCTGAAATTTGCTTTGGTTATCTCAAATGCAGTTATCTAATATATATTGATTACGTATACATTTTTATGTCTTTATACACTATAACATTTAAATATTTGTGATTTTTGTAACTTTAATAAAATTACCTTACATCTTATAAAAATAATACATTTTAAAATACTAATTAAAAAAATTAATTTGATAATCTTCAAGGTCTGGAATAATCAGGAAACTACTTCAAGAATCAAATACATTTCCAACTCTCTAAAATACCAAACTCAATGCAATAGTACTCTTAGGAGTTCAGTCTTTGCCGTCAGTTTCTAATCTTACCTGGAAACAGATAATGCCTGCTTTGGTTCTGGATGAAAGGGGTTTGTAAGTTACAGGAAGATAAGATATAACATCTTATGGTAATGTCGCCACATTAAAGCTGTGCACCTAGATCTCTCCCATCAAAATACCATCAGTCAAACAAATGCAAGTTGAAAGTCATTGAAGAGATAAAATCTTCTCTGGCAGGAAGAAGAAAAACTTGAGAGATATTGTTTTAAAAGTATTTTTCTAATCAAACACAGTAAGTGCGATAACATCTTCCAACTTATCAGCTTGAAGCCAATGATGTAAACCCAGTAACATGGACATCTGCAATCCTAAAACCAATGTGGAAGAGAGCTGGAGAATATGAATAAGAATTAGGGGAACACAATGAGGCATCTTACGTGCACAATAAATCTCTACCCATTTCCTTCAGTCTAATTGTCCTCAAAGCAATAACTTGGTAACAATGGCAGCCACTGCATGAATCAGGCTTCATCATTCCTTGATAAAGATTTGCAGGTATATCGATCAAAATCTAGCATAATGATATGCATTGCTATGCTTTGAGTACCATGCAATATCATCTAATATTGCAAGCGCAATCGTCCTGTATTTTAAAAAATATTCTTCATTAATCACATTATTTATAGAATATCTACGATGGATTATGCTAAAGTGTTAGAAACTCATCAGGTGATAACATCCTCACTTGCACTGTAACATGAAGATACATTAATAAGAATATTCATGGGTTTTACAAAGAGTAAAGCTGAAATACAAAGTGTTATCTTTATTTTACTATCTTTAACATAGGATAGTTTATAAGAATAAGAAGGGGAAATGTGGGCAGAAAGACTGAATGAGAGTCTATGAGTAGACAAATAACTTGAGTCGCACTGTGATTATAAGAGTAAATCAGTTCAGGAAGAGAGGGAAAGATGGAGCGAGCAGAAGGAAATGGAAAGGGAGAGAGAGGAAAGTGAAGGGGAGTAAGGAAAAGAAGAATAGGGTGATCCAGAAACGACCAACAAGAATCTCTTCGAAAACAGGGCACTAACTTTATAGTATGAGATAGTATTATTTACCTTATAATACTATAATTAAATTAAAATGTATTATTTACCAAATGGCTAAAGTAAACTTTGAGAGTTGAAAAGGAATTAGGCAAATTCTGAATCTTCAGGCTCAGTAATTACTGGTATCAGTTGGTATTATTTTAATTATGTAACTATAATACAATCAATGATACCAGATTAATATTTTTCATTTACTCCACTTTCTTTTGTATTGCATCCTTCTAACAGCTGAAAATGTTTCTCATGTCACTGATGCAGAGATAAATCACAGCCTAAATGTACAAAATCCCAATTTAAAAGAGCCCCATCATTATCAAATCAGCTATGGAAACAGAAACAAAGAAGAATAATTTTGGTTCTGACGGTAATTTCCTTCATAATAAACAATCTGTTTAAAATATCCTGTATTTTTTTTTTAATGGGACACATGTTTCACCCCTAATTATATACAAGATCGTATTTGAGAGATGTTTGTACAGAATGTAACTGCATTTGTTTTCTCAATTGAGTTATCAGTAAGATTGATCTTAAATTGGAACTCCTAGAACATTAAAATCTGTAAATGAAGAAAGAAGATGAAAAGACTTGAAAGGAGTGTTCTGTATAAGAAAAGTAAATTGCTGCTTTAGGCAAGATCACCTGTGACGCTCGTGTTCAGTCACCTGAGCCTTTCTTTATTTTTCCTCATCCATAGTGTCTTCTTCTCTGATCTGGCTTCCTCAGCACCCCAGGAAATCATTTTCTTTTTTTTTTTTTTTTTACCATGTAGTGGTCAAACAGCCCTATTAGGAAATTATCTGACTCAGAGAGCCACACTAATGTGTATTCGAAAGATTAAGTTTCATTAATTACCATGCCTAGAAGTATTTGCATGAAGAAATACAAACTTTAATATAAAGAAGTAAATACTAATGGTGACATTACGAGCATTGTTTAGTTGAAAGGTTTTGGGAACTGGTAGAGGCAGTGGCAGAGTGGAAAAATTACTAAGTGGTAACTCCTGATGCATTGCACGGAGATGACTAACACATAACCCTTATTCTTTATATCACAGTCGTCCGAATTACCAAAACCAGGTGCATGGTGCTGTGAAAGAGCTTCGGATTAAGAGTAAGGAAACCTGACACACAGTTCCCGTTCTTTCTCAGCCTCTTTATACGATCAGGGCCAAACTCTTCACGACTTCATTTCCATAACACTTTTGAGTTCTTTTAGCTGTTTAAAAGAAACCTAAAAATTGAGGTAGTTCATACAGTATAAAATAAGAGAATCATTTCACAATTGCAAATATTAAGGTTGTAGGGGAGGAGAAAACTTTACCCCTCTAGGTTCTTTCAACTGGTCCAATACTCAAATCTCCATGAGACAGATTAGATTAACAAGAGAAAATAGCCAAATTTAATTATACATGTACATAGGAGACCCCTACATACATGAGAAGCTCAGAGACAGGAAAGAAAATGAGGTATACAGAACATTCATAAGATAAGGCACCATGGGGCTTCAGAGGGGAGGAAGGTCATTTTCAGGACAATAAGAAGAGCACATATTCAATAATCAGATGTTTTCTCTGCCCTAAAGATAAGTCTTAAAAACTTAGTTCTGGAGATAACATATATTATGGATAAGGCCCCTAATTTGAACATTTTTAAAAGCGGTAAAAGTTTTCTCCTGAGGTCACCGAGTCTTGACTGCCTCCAGCTCAAAATAATTCAGATGCCAAAGTGGCACCTGTTCTGAACCCCCTTCAAAGCAGAACAGAACACAATACCAGCACCTCTTGCTTGAATTAATAGTTTGGCTTCTGAAACTGATCGCATAAAACTTCCTACTGTCAAACACTGTCAAGAGTTCCATTTTTAAATTCAAATGTTGTCATTTAAAATGAATTATGATCTTTTATTCAAGCTCTCACAGAGTTTCTGGGCTGATAAAGAATTGTTTTAAAGGAACCGTTCCTCTTTCCAAGGGACTTTGAACCTAACAAAGCTGAGTAAGGTAAGTAAATATGTACTTAACATTTTGGAAACCAGAAAGCAAACCAACCTTAGTGAGTAGGCAGACTCAGCATAAGCATGCCAGTAATATGACTGACTATTAAGGTTTTTGAGATACATCTCTCCCTCTTTCTCCACATTGTCCCCACCTCTAATTCAAACGACAAGGTCTCCTACAGTAGCCTCCTGATCTAGTTTCCCCGAATAACCCCTGATCCTTATAATAGATTCTCCCACACAGAAATCTGTGTGAGCTGACTAAAATACAAATCTCATCGTGTACCCCTCTTCTTAAAGCATTTCAACATTTCTCTTAAGATAAAGGAGAGACTCCTTAACATGTTCTATGAAGCTCTGACTGACCTAACCCCACATCACCTCGGCCCCAGCTTCCTTGCCTGGTACTTTCTGACTCACAGTCTTTATTCAAGCTTATTGGCTTCTTTCTGATTCTGAATATGTCATAATCTTTACCATTATACGACCATTCCACATAGTTCCCTCTGCCTGAAACACTTCTAAGGTTCCCTTTTACCTAAGAACTTTTGCTTTTCCTTCAAATTAACTAAATAGCTCTTCCTCAGGAATTTCTACTTTGACTTGGCAAACTAGATTGGATCCCTACATCTTTCATGGCACTTATCACTTTTTTAAATTTGTAAACTTACATGTTCATTGTCTACCTCCCATACAATAAGCTTCATGAGGGCAGGGACCATGTATGTCTGTTTTGCTGGTCTTTTTCTGAGCACTTTGCCCAGTGATTAACAAGTATTGGCTTCTCATATGTATTATGGGATGGATGGATGGAAGGATGGATGGATGGATGGATGATTGAAAGATCACTGTCTTCAGATGTCAAATTCCTAAAGTCATTAAACCAACCTGTTGTGCAGTTTTATCTGTTCTAGGGAAGAAAGAGAGATCTTGAGAGAATGGCATTTGGTACAATGGTATAGAGAATAGAAAGTGAATAATGCACAGAATATTTACAGTTCCTTTTTGCTATTCAGAATTTGTTCACCTTTCCTAAGAGCATCCTCTGATTTGAGGAATTTAATCTTCATCCACTGTGTGTCATTTTGTGGGAATGTATATCTAGGAGGCTGATTGTCCATCCCTGATTGATTGTGGGAGTGTCATCCATCTCCTTGCCTAATTGAATCAGAATCTGTTTCTGTCTATTGCGACCAAAAACTCTGATGCTGACAGGAAGAGGCAATGCACCAGGATGTTCTGGAATTCTGGGAAAGAATGCGAAGGCATCCAACAAACATTGGTTGTTGATGATATGAAGATGAACAAAACATGATTCCTACTTTTAATAGTTTGTAAAGCAAAAAAAAATACCTGAAGATATCTGACATTTAGACAAATGAGAACATCTGAGTAAAAGAGTGATAGAGAAGGAACTATAACCTTTGTCTGAAAGGCATTAAAGTTGTTATTCTAGAGGTAGTAATATTTTGAAAAGCAAGAAGATATAAGCTCCAGTGGAAGATAAGGTGACAATATACACGATTTACTTCGACTTTTCAATTGTGTCTACAGCAACTTCCTTTTTTTTGTGAATCCTACATATTTCATAATAGTTGTTTAATGCATAAATATGGAGAATTTATGTGGGGAAGAAGTCACTCTGATCTTCCAGAAGGCCATAATTTTGAGTGGAGACAATATTCTAAATGCAGTGTGTTTGTAAATCAAATATCTGATAAGAAACTTTTATCCAAAGTATAATTTAAAAACTCTTACAATTCAATAATAAAAAGTCAAATAACCCAATTTAAAAATGGGCAAAAAAAAAACTGAACAGACATTTCTCCAGAGAAGACATATAAGTGACCCATAAGTCATTAAAAGAAGCTCAAAATCATTTGTCATCAGAGAAACCCAAGACACAGTGACAATGAGATGCCACTTCACACACAGTAGGATAGCTCTAATTAAAATGACAGACAATAACAAGTTGCATGGATGTGGAGAAACTGGTACTCTATACACTGCTGGTGGAAATGTCAAGTGATACAATCGCTTTGGAAAACATAAACATAGAGTCATCGTATTTCCCAGCAATGTCACTCCTAGGTGTCTACTCAAGAGAAACAAAAACACATGTTCGCAAAAAGACTTGAATGTACATATTTATACAATTTTATTCATTATAGCCAAAAAGTGGAAGTGACCCAAATACCCATCAACTGATAAATGAATAAACAGAGTGTGTGTGACATGCGACTACAACATACTATTATTTAGTAATGAAGAGGAATGACGTTTTACATGCTATAATATAGACGAATCTTGAAAAATATTACGTTAATGAAAGAAGCTGGTCACAAAAGACCGCATATGGTATGATTCTATTTATCCAAAATGTCCAAAATAGGCAAATCCACAGAGGCAAAAATTAGGTTAGTGGTTCCAGGGGCAGCGGGGAAGAGGAAAATGAAGAATTACTATTAATGGGTATGAGGTTTCATTTGGGAGTGCTTAAAATGTTCCAAAATTAGATTATAGTAATTGTTGCACATCTCTGGGAATGTATTAAAAACTGCTGATGTGTATACTTTAAAGGAGTGAATTTTATCGTATATGATTTTATGTCAAAAAACTCTTACAAAAATAAGTACAACATATTAATAAGTGCAAGTCAAATAATATGTACAAAATATAGGGGTGGAGAAAACAGCGTAACACAGAAGACTTTGTGGAAGAGATGACGTTAAATCTGTGAATTACTTGTCTTTCACCCAACCTTACCTGCCAGCACAGTGGGAGTCAGTTCCATCAGGCTTTGGCTGCCCAGATACATAAATATTAAAGAATAACAATTGTATTTAGTTCTGAATGGAAAACACGTTCCAGAACTCTCAAGCATGTAATCCCAGAAATTAAGCTCCAGGCAAATCCAATCTCCACAGCTAATAGAGGTCATTACTGCAGTTCAGATACACCTGAGTTTATCCGCTGACGTATTTTCTTTCTCTAGACAAGAACCCTTCAAATGTTTTATTCTCACAGGATGTTGAATCAGTAGATATTAGAACCCACTTCGCTTATCTGTTTATTCACTGCGTAACCAAAACAATTCAGATCTCCAAATATTTGCTCACATACCAAAAACCTAAACAATATTAAGCAGCACACTAGAGACAGGAAGTATCTTCGGGAAACTGTTGTAATACTCAGCACTTTGGTACCATATTCAAACTTTCCTAGGAAGAAAAGTATCTCTTATACTCAGTAATTATAGCAAAAAATTTTTCAAATTTCTTTATCTTCTCTCTATAGCCTCTGTGTAAAACAATATGTTTTAGACTGTATGTCCCAGAGTTCATATATACCATTAACCTACAGCATAGTTTTTATGGTACTTCCGGTTACTTATTAGTACTATTTTGTCAATCTCGTACAGTGAGCAAACAATAACATGGAAACCATAATGCAAAACACAACAGGATACTAATGTAGAAATTCTACTGTAACCTAGGAAACCAAAAGCTACCAATCATTTCTCCTTGTGAACCACAAGATCAAAGAGAGAGTGACAAGAATGAATTATAACAAAAACTTGTATCACAAATTATATGTAAATCTTATGACTTTAACATTTCTGTCAGCAGAACTATCATGCCCAAGACCACTGTGACCACAAAAGAGCAGTAATATATGAACCAGAAAGAAATGTATCTTAGACTCAGGGGCCAATCCCTGGACAACATTGGGAAATCATTTGTAATATAATAGAAGTGTACTGACTCATAGTTGAGGTTAGCTTAAAAATAATAGAAAGCAATGTGCACAAAGCAGGTGATCCCATGTTTCCATTGACTCACTGGGGTAAACTATATCGTGACCTCCAGCAGGGGTGTCAGTTATTCTCTGCTCTGCATTGATCTACTGAATAAGAAGAGGGAAAAGCTTAGAATCTTGAAGGATTTGGAGTGGTGAAGGGGCAAGAGATGGGCCTTTGCAATGGTCTCCCTGCCTGGTAGAATATCTAAAGAAAAATTAAGTATCTTATATTGCGAATGCTTAATTTCCCTTAGTATTTGCTATATGTGCCATTTAAAACTTTTTTACTGAGGTCGATAACAGGGGTGCTCAACCCTCATGAACTAGTACTGTTCTATGGCCTATTAGGAAGCCGGTCACACAGCAAGAGGTGAGTGGCAGGCAAGGGAGTGAAGCTTCGTCTGTATTTGCAGCCGCTCCCCAGCACTAGCATCACTGCCTCAGCTGCACCTGAGATCATCAGGCATTAAATTCTCATAGGAGCACTGGTCCCTGGTGCTAAATTGTTGGGGACCGCTGCAGTGAATTAGATAGGTTTTAAGCGTGCAGTATAATCGGTTTTGACAAATGGATAAACTCATATAACCTACATTCTATCAAAATATAGAACATTTCACAGACCCAGAAAATTCCTTTAATGCCTCTTTGTAGTCAATCTCTTCCTGCCCAGAAATAGCTTTGCTCTGATTTCCATCACCATCGTAAAGTAGTTTTTCTTATTTTATTTCATATACATATGTATTTCTTTGTGTCAAGGCTTCTTCAATCTATATAATGCTGTTATATGCATCTATAATTTATGCCTTTTTATAGCTGAGCATTATTTCATCATACATTTGTTTATTCATTCTTCCATTATTGGAAATCTAGACTGTTTGCAGGTTTGGTTGATTATGAATAAAGCTGATATGAATGTTCTTATACGAGTTTTTTTTAGACATATATTGTTATTTCTCTTGAATAATAACCTCAAAATGGACTTGCCGGGTCATAGGGTAAAAGCGTATTTAAATCTTTCAAAAACTACCAGTGTTCCAAAATAGTTCTACCATTTTATGCTCTTACCAACAATGTATGAGAATTCTATCTATGTAACACCTTCATCGAAATTTGATTATGTCTTTTAATTTGAGCCTTTCTTGTAGCTATGTAGTATTTCACATGGTATTTTAATTTGTATTTTCTAATAATTAAGGATATTGAACACATTTTCATGTGTCTATTAGCAATTCATATATCCTTCTTTGTGAAGTGTGAATATTGGTTCAAATCTTTTATCCATTTTTATACTAGGTTAGTTATCTTTTTATTATCGAAATGGGAAATTCTTTGTATATTCTGAATACCAGCCCTTTCTTCAAATATGTGTTTCAAATATTTTTCTTCCTGTTTGTGGATTGGGTATTCATTTTCTTAGTAATGTCTCTTGGTGAGCAGAAGTTTTACATCTTAACATTCGATCTATTGTTTTTTTCTTTTAAGTTTTGCTTTATTTCTGTGTCATTTCTAAGAAATATTTTCCCTGAACAAACTTACAGATACATTCTCCTAAGTTCTCTTCTAGGCGCTTCATAGTTTTGGCTTTTACATTTAGGCCTATGATTCATCTCAAATTATTTGCATATGGCCTGAGGTTGAGGTCAGGTTCTTTTATATTTTTCCTAGATGGATGTCCACTAGTTCTAGTACCATTTATTGTGGGGTGGTGGGGGGGAATACTTTATTTAAAATAATTGTGTTGCTTTTTTTAGGCTTTTTTGAATTTCTATATAAATTTTACAATTATTTTAATTTCTACTTTCAAAATCTCTGCTAAGATTGTGATTGCCAAAAATCAATAGACTAATTTGGGGACAAATGAACATTTAATAATTCATAAACATGTTACATCTCTCAACATATTTAAGGTCTTCTTTAATTTCTCTCATCAATATTTAATAGTTTTTAATATAGAGTTTTTACACAAATCCTGTTAAATTTATTCCTAAGTATTTTATGTTTGGGGGTATTGTAAATGCTATTTTTAATCTTATTTTCACATTTCAGAAACTTAAAAATATAATTTATTTTCGTATATTGGCTTTGATACTAAAACATTGCTAAATTCACTCATAAGTTCTAATAGATCTTATGTAGATTACCTAGAAATTTCTACAAGTACAATGATATCATCTGCAATAAAGACAACTTTATTGTTTCCTTTTTATCTATGTCTATTTTTTTTCTTGCTGTATGTGCTATATAAGACTTTTGGTACAGTTTTGAGTAGAAATTGTAAAAGTGGACATCCTACAAAACAATAAGAAACCAAGCTACAAACTGGGATCAAATATTTGTAAAAGACATATCTGATCAAGGATTTGTATCTAAAATATACAAACAATAAGAAAATGAACAACCTGATTTAAAAATGGGCAAAACACCTGAACAGACATCTCAACAAAGAAGATAGACAAATGGAAAATAAGCATATGAAAAAATGCTTAACACCGAATATCATTGGGCATTGCAAATTAACACAATGCCATACCACTATATGCCTATTGGAATGGCCAAAATCCAAAACACTGACAATTCCAAATGCTGACAAGGATGTGAAGAAACAGGAATTTTCATTCATGGCTAGTGGGAATGCAAAACAGTACAGTCACTATGGAAGATAATTTGGCAGTTTCTTTAAAAAAAAAAAAAAAGTATGATCCTGCAATCACAGTCCTTGGCATTTACCAAAATGAGTTGCAAACTTATGTTTATATGAAAACCCATTTCATATAAATCTCCAGCAAAGAAAACTGGACCTAAAATTTTTCTTTTTAAAAGATTTTGACTACTAATTCTGTTTTTGTATTGGGTTTCTATTTCTTCATGAGTCAATTTGGATTAAATACAGTATTTTAAGAATGTATCCATTGCATCTAAATCTTTAAGTTGTTCACAATATCTTATTTGTTAAAAATATCTGCAACATCTTTTCATTTTTATATTTGTTATTTAGCTTTTTTCTTGTCAACTGTCCAGAAATTTGTCAGATTCACTAGTACCTTCATCAAACAAATTTTGGCTACCTTGATCCTTTTTATTTATATTTATTTATTTATTTTGTTAATTCCTTTATTTTATTTTGCTTTTTTTAGCTTATTGAGATGAGTACGAAAGATATTGATAATTGTCTTTTTTTCTGACTATTTTCATTTAAAGATGTAAATTTCCCTCAAAGTATTTTTGTCAGATTCACTAGTACTTTCATCAAACAAATTTTGGCTACCTTGATTCTTTTTATTTATATTTATTTATTTATTTTGTTAATTCCTTTATTTTATTTTGCTTTTTTTAGCTTATTGAGATGAGTACAAAAGATATTGATAATTGTCTTTTTTTCTGACTATTTGCATTTAAAGATGTAAATTTCCCTCAAAGTATTGTTTTAGCTACATTCTACAAGTTTTGATTTATAATATATTTATTATAATTTGGTTTAATATTTTCTCTAATTTCCATTATCCTTTTTTCTTTGACTCATGGTTTATTTAGAAGTTAATTTCTAAATATAGAGTTATCATTAGCTATATCAATATCCTAATGTGAGATCAGAGGATTTATTTTAGTATTTGAATTTTTTTGATGACCTAGAATATAGTATATTTTCTGTAAATGTTTTATGTGCACTAAAAAAGCATGTGTTATTCTGCAATTGTTATGTGCAGTGTTTCATATTCGTTCATTGAGTCATTTTTAACATTATTATTCCAATAATGTTAAATTATTGGAATGTTAAATTAATGTTAAATCTTCTATATCTTTACTGATTTTATGTGTGTCCGTTTGCTCTATAAATTACCAAGAGAAGTGCATTAAAATCTGCCACTGTAGTTGTAGATTTTTCTATTTCTCCTTGTCATAATGACCATGTTTGCTTTATTTATTTTGAGGTTATAATTTGTTAAGTGTTTCTGCTGAATTAAACCAAGAAGTTCATTGTAATCATTATAAAATGGATTTCTTTAATCTCTAGTAATGTTTTTGCTTAAAATTTTATTGGTATAATATTAACATAGCTATAAGCACTTTATTTTGATTGTCGTTTGTGAGATGTACAATTGGTTAGAAAAGATTTCTAAGATATACATCTAAGAGTCATTTAGTTAATTTAAATATAGCTTCTAAAAGATTGGCAAAAGTACTATTATGACTTTTGACATAGAACAGAGTTTAAAATGGATTAATGAACAAGCAGAATACTAAGTACAATAAACGGCATGCCCTCGTGTGTGGGGGGTGGGGGGAGGGTGTGTGTATGTGTGTGCTCATAGTATAAAGCTGCACACCCAAATTATGACTTTTGACATAGAACAGAGTTTAAAATGCATTAATGAACAAGCAGAATACTAAGTACAATAAACAGCATGCCCTAGTGTGTGTGGGGGGTGGGGAAGAGAGTGTGATTGTGTGTGCTCATAGTATAAAGCTACACACCCAGCTGTTTTGGGTATTTCTCCTAGGTAATGAAATGTTAGTGATTTTTTTTCTTTTCACTTCTCTCCACTTTGTTATTTTCTAAAATGATATTCTAGGGTTTTTTAAAAATATTTTTTAAAAAAATTAAGAAAAAGAGAACTGTCAAATGCATCAAGAGAAACCAGGTTAAATCTGGACTGGAGGGAGCTGCTGACTTTGGCCATAGTAACGTCCTCAGTATCTTTAATGAGTGGTTTCAGGAGAGGATTTGAGGCTGAGGTTAGATTGTAATGGACTTCAGAGTAGGAGAAATGAATTATTTTTAATTGGTTGTTAAGGACATGAAACATGTATGAAAGACGTGTGAATGAAAGAGCAGGGTTTATTTTTATTTTTGTTTAGATCGAGAGAAGTGTTAACGTATTTATAGATGAAGGAAGGGGAAGAGAGAAGATGAAAACAGAAAGGCCAGCTCTTAGAGCAAGAAAGAGGGAAGCCTTAGCAGTACAGGCAGCGGGCTGGTCTTCTAAGAAGCTGAAACTGGGCAGAAAAAAGGTAAGGGTTGCATTTTGGAAGTTCCTTTCATACCAAGAAATACTAAGGCCGGTACTCTATCTTTGCAGGTGAAAAGGAGGGAAGACTCGTTTCAACTTGTTTAACTTTTGCTTTTTTCCTGAGAACAGAAATAGATGTCCCCAAATCAGGAGCTTGTTTAAAAAATTAGAAAAATATTGGCTATATCTGAATAATTACTCCACTCCAGTTGCCTTTTGTAATTAGACTTGGGATCACTTTCATTTTGTTTCAAGAAGCTGTGACAAAAGACGTGGAATCCCAAGGAGGGAAACAAGGGCAGGGAAATAATCAAAAGGCATTGAGTACTTAGCACTGGTTATAATACAGTAACTCTTTGACATCTGTGTTTTATATATGATGAAACGGAACCTAAAGTGATAAAGCTAACCTAGCTAATAAATAGCAGCACTGGAATTTTATTCTAGAATTCGTGCAGTTTCTGCTGTGCCAACCTGGCTACAAATCTGAATTACCAATGGATAAAACAGTGCCTGCTGACCCTAGACCTCAGTCTTCTGGAATTGTAAAGCCAGCTGATGAAGCTTTACAGAAGGTGGGTGAAGAGAACTGGCAGAGTGGGAGAAGTCCTAGCTTCTATTGAAGAAAGCAGGCCTCTAGTCTCAGATTGCCACATACTTTCTATGTGGCCTTGGGCGATTCATTACTTTCTCCAGCTGGATCACAGTTTTCTTATCTGAAAAATGGGACATGTTTACAAAATGACCTTAGACCTATTCTAGCTCCAAAATGCAGGACCTCGCTGTACCTGCTCTTTGCATTGAAGGTTCAGCCTATTTTCTAGGACTTTATGTACTTCCTAAGTTTCTCGAATAGAGAAGGCTCACGCACAGCACGCAGTCAAGAAAGGATAAGATGCAGTCTGTCACATAACAGTTCTGGCGGCAACCAGCCTGAAGTAATCAGCAAAAAAATACCTAACAACCAACTTCCAACTGCCTCTCCAAGTTAGGAATTGCATTTGTTAGCACGGACTTTCCTTTTCATATAAAGAGATTTTCATTGCATAGCCTCTGTCCTATTTTTGGTTACGCGTTTTGAGGCAATTCTCGTATGAGAGTATCATACAAATAACAGATTTTTTAAATTCATAAGGCAATTATAAAATAGGTATTTAAAATAAATGTTGTGTTCTAAAACACAGTAAAAAGTTTTAAAGAAAGCACATATATTGTGGACTTAAGATGAGCATATACATACACATTGAAGCACAGATTATAACCAGAAAAGACAACAGATCATCTCCACACCTCTCTTAGGTTACATGAGATCTTCAATGCACTTCAGATGACGTGCAACGCCAGAAGACTTCTCCCAGAAACTCTGCTTATTTGCAGGTGTCTGCTACTGCAACACAGGTAAAGCAGGGAGAGATTACACGGAAGACCAGGGGTGTGAGGACATCCCCTCTTCAGCTCAGTCAACGATGGGTCTAAAGAAAAGTTTTAAAGTGTCCAGGACTTTGTGAGAGCAGAATCAGCTCCCAATACAGAGACATCTTCATTGCTTTGGTTTCGCCAAGATGAAATATTTCCTTCCTCTTTCCAAATGTGCTGCACAAAGTTCCTAGTTGGTCCTAGAGATTTTAATTTCAAATTTCCATATATTCTGATAATCATTTTCAACTTCTGTATTTTCTACTGATGTTGAATAATACAATGAAGAGTTTTCAAATAAGAGAAACCTTACAGATGACAGCTGTCTCTACTCCCTATATCACTCATATCATGCCAATGGCAGTTGTATCTCTGACTCATTCTGAAGCTTATTAGCTGCTGCTAGATGACTATGTGTACTTTGGTAAAGAAGTTTATGACCTGCTTGGCTGCTTATTTTTATAAAGTCGCATACTAAACACTAATAGAAAAGGAAAAGACTGCAAATTATCTATTCTATTCTGATCTTTTTAAATAATAGTATAACTCATATCTTGAAATGTGGCCAGATTCAGTAGGAATAGCTGTGGCGGGCCACAGCATTCTTTGAGTGGCTGCGAAGTGTGGTTCTACCCACACACTAGAATGAGGCAGGCAGTCGGTAGGAAGTCCACCTACGTAGGCAGAAAATAATACTAAAATACATGGTTAGAGAAAATAGAAGGTAGTTGAAAGGTAAGCATTAGGAAGACAGAATGTAGCATCAATTACAGGAAAACGGTTGTCATTCCAATATCTGACAGAGCTAGATATCCACAGCATCAGATGCAACTTGGAAGTTCATTGTGGGAGACTAATAATGCACTGTATTCATTTTGTCCGGTTCAAGCAAAAGGCACTAATCCAGGGAGAACTGGAGAGACCGAAAGAGGCTTTGGGCCACAAAGTGACGTCGATACTTGGGAAGTCGTCAGAATTGGGAAGTATGGTGGAGAGTAACCAGCTCACAGATAATACGTAAAAGCTCATTATGGAGAATGGGAAACGAGGGGAGAGAGTAACACCCGCAGAAAGGGTGACATTTGCTGCAAAGTCTGAGACGAGTAGCCTATTTATCCAGTTCTTCCTGCCTATAATGAGGATGAAATTGAAGGTTTACATGGTTCCGGCTCTGAGAAAAGAAGGCCCAGAAATCCAGAAAACAAGAAAATTATAACCGAAGCACAGAAAGGTAGAGCAAGCTGCCAACAAATTAAGTGGTACAAGAAATATCTGTGCCAGTCTCTCTCTCTAGCGTTCTTTTTTTTAACCTCACAAAGTTTTCACCTGGTTTAAATATAACTTTCTAAATTTTGCAAGTAACTATTTTACTATAATAAGAATATAATAAATTTGATTAAAAAAAATCTTTTGTATATCTACCTTTTTAAAAGGCAAGAGTATCCTAATAGATTTTAGCTTCACCTAATCTGAAAAAAAAAAGACCGTTTTTTAGAACAGAGAAAAATAAATGATATCTATATTCTACTTTAATACTTTACAAGAAAGCCCAGTAATTTCACACGATTCGTTTGTGAACATAGAGTCATATATTTTATCAACCTAGACTAAAAGCGTGCTGCCTTTTCTTTGCCTGTTTTTATTCTACCCATTTATTCGACAACTATGCTGGGTGGTTACTAAGTGCCAGGCACTGTTCTAGTTACCTGGGATACAGCCGTGGGGGGGAAAAAAAAAAAAAAAAGATCCTTGCTTTTGTGGTGTTTTCATTTGAGGGGGAAAGATAGACGATAACCAGAGACATGGTTTATTTTTCACATGTTAGAAGATAATTAGTACTACGGAAAAAAATTAAAACCGATCTAAAGTATAATGTGGGGAACAGAGGTGGGATTGTAATTTAAGAAAGGATCCTCCAGATAATCTCAAGTAAAAAAACTCAATCATAAAGATTCGAGCGAAGGTTTAAAGTCATGAAGGAGTTAGCCAAACAGACATCTAAGGGGATAGCTCTGGGGTGAATTCCAGTGATAGAAAGGAAGCCAGAGAGACTGGAGTAGAGAAAAAGGGAAGGAAAGAGGGAGGGAGGAAAGGAGAGATGGAGAGAGAGATGGAGAATAATAGAATTTTGTTTGTTTGTTTGTTTGTTTTTCAAAAGTAGGATACAATAGGCAGAGCACGGAGTATCTTTAGGGCCATGAAACTGCTCTTTGTGATACTGTAATAGTGAATCCATTTCATAAGCTTGTCCAAACCCATGGTATATACACCACCAAGAGTGACCCCTCATATAAACTATGGACTGTGAATGAAAATGATGTCGAGTAGGTTCATCCATCGTAACAAATGTCCCACCTGGTGGGGGATGCTAATCTCTGTACTTCTACTCAATTTGCTGTGAATCTAAAACTGCTCTAAAAATAAAATCTATTTAAAAACAAAAAACCTCAAACCAAACGAAACCAAAACAAAAAAGTAAGTTATATAACTGAAAATGTAATTTACATTGACCTAAATCCCTAGGAGGCTCACTTTCCCCCCAAGCAGCAGTTCTGCCTAAATAAATGGGTACCGCATTACTCCAGTGCTCCAGCTCAATGTAGCATTGGCTCAAATAAAAATTTCAAATTTATATTTTAGCGTGGAAAGCTATTTGGGGAAGGGAGAAAGGAAGTGTGTTTAATTGTCATAAATAACTTAGTTCGATAACAGAGCTGAAATCTATCTAACATCTATCTAATCTGCCTATCACCTATCTATCTATCTATCTATCTATCTATCTATCTATCTACCTATCTATCTATCATCTATCTTCATTTAATCCCTCAAGGCAACATCCACCTGGCACATTGCAAATTTTAAAAGAACAAAAGCACCAGATCTGGAGCAGTTAGAATGAAACTGAGATGCAGCAACCTGCATCTATCTGATGCCCCAACAATGAAAATATCAATTTCAAGAATAGGATAATAGGAAATTATCAGTCTCTAGTAACGAAAACCTACCTCCTGGCAAGTGGATGTAGTTATATATACAATGCTAGTTTAGTCATTAAGCAGTTTCCTTCTGCTGCTTCTCTTCACTTAGAGTAAGTTTAATAACTTTAATTGGAATTTAATAAATGTCAACAATAAAAATGATAAATTTATTTGGAAACATTGAGTATCGACTTGCCAACTGCAAAGAAAATAACAAGAAAATTACTCAGGCTTAACTATCATGAGTGTTCAACACTGGAAAAAATCCTGAAGGTCTCCCCGAATAGGAAGCAATATTCAATTAACAAGTTTACTGAGCATTTTACAGGCATTAGCTCATTTATTCTGCACAACAATTCTGTGAGGTGGGTACTGTATAGATGAGAAAACTAAAGCACAGAGGATTTGAGTAATTTGCCAAGGTCACATAGGAAGAAAAAGTTAGAGCTGGGATTTGAACCCTAATGTCACGGGTTGAGAGTTGGACTCTGTACCAATGCCCCATACAGCCTTTACAATGGGCCTTGTGTGCTTAACATGAACTTACACACTGTACCAAATACTTTTAATCCATTTCCTAATCTCTATCAACAAAGTTTGAAACTCTGAAGTAGGTACAATTATTATAGCCATATTTATGAATAAATTAACCTGCCCAAAATACCACAGCTTAGAAGTTAGGAAGCTTAGACTTGGCTCTAGGCATCTTATCTTAGAGCTCACACTTGTTCCCATCCCCCTATGCTGCCTCCTAACAATTTTCTCTTTTATCGATGACATTTATTTTTGCTTCCAAGAGAACTATTCCACTATCTGCGGTGTAGGACAGTGGTATAATGTGGGATTTGATAACAAAATCAATTCTCAGATTTGAGCTTTGAGAAAACAGTGGAAAAACGCCTTGGGGAAAGTACTAGTTCCATCCCTTTCTACTTATGGAATGGTTGTAAAACCAAAAAAAAATAAAATAAAATGCAATAACACATGTAAAATAGTTTCTAAAACACTATATGATTACTTATTAAGCTAAATTTTATTAGTAATATACTATTTTTTACAAGAAAAATTTGAGAGGATAATTACTATATGCAAAACCACTTTGCAAGCTCCGAGTTAACACAGGTCTACAGAATGACAAATACAGAAACCTTTCCTATAGGATTAAACACAGCCAGTTAAGGCAGGTCATTGAGGATAAAGTCAAGAAAATAAAGGGTCGCTTGTCCCTCTGTTTAGAGACTTGGACATCATGAGATACTTTCTTGAAGGATAAAAGATGCAATAGTCTGAATCAGTACAACTCTTATATCAGAGGTGGTTAACGATATGCTCAGGGAGGTATAAAATGGCATAATGTTGGCAATTCACTAATTTGTTGAGTATTTATTGAGTACTCTGTCTTCCTGGATTGTGTAAAATTTCAAGTTAGGATCTGTGGGAGATTGAAAGAAATAGATGACTTATCTAACCTTGTCCTGGTAGATAAAAGAGAAACATAAAAGTTATTTATATGCCCAAACTCCCAATGAATGACATCATATTGGAAAAAAAGCATTAAGATAGAAAACGCCACTGTGGATTGGGAGAGGAAAAAATGTTCACCTGCACAGAGGCCGAATAAGAAAAAGACCAACTGTGGATTAAGTTTTCATTTCCCATGTATGTCTATTTTTTCCTACTCAGTGCTCTACCCCCCATCTCACTGAGGAGGTAGTCTTCCCAGTGTCCTGCTTTATTCAGGCATCTCAATTTCACCTGCTTGCCATATGCAGGCTCAAAGCCAAATCAGCTTTCTAATCTTTTTGTAATTGGGACGGTTCCCCACTAACTCAGTCTGCTATGTCGTCAAAAACAAAAATATAGAAAGCATCTTTTGGCGACGTTTACTTGAGGGCTCTGTTGGACACAGAGGTAGATATGTCCAATAGTCAGTAGGCAATATGGACCTGAAGTTTGTAAAACAGGCCTGAGATGAAGCCATAGATTCAGAATAAAAAGACAAAGATCACCTAGATTGTCCCTACAAAGTAAGAAAAGGATGAAAAATAATGGAGCTTTGAGAAAAATACTAACATTTAATGAGCAGAAAAATAAGGAATAATTAAGGGAACGTTGGAAAGAATAAATAAGAGTACCAGGAGAAATAGTTTGCAATCATTAAAATCTGTCTCACAAGTAACTTCAAGCCCTCCAATTTACAACAAATGCTTAAGTGAGAAATAAAAAATTATGCAGGTTTGAATAAAACATAGGAGATTTTTGAACAGGAGGAGGTCTTTGCAGTGCAAGTAAATTTTCTAAAGAAGGTAATTCAAATGCCTTCGGCTCTAGGTAGTATAATTTCCACTATTTTGTGATGGCTACCACAGGGACTTCTGCGGTTGTCCAGTGGTATTCTATTGCAGCAGGAACACACCCTTGGCTCACAGTCTAGTCTTACAAATAGAACAAAGAATAACCTCACAAATCACACGCAGATACTCGATTTTCTCAATTCCTTCTCCTCAGCCAGGTTCTCCCGCCCCCCTTTTTTTCAGTTCTCTCCTTAGAAAACTTGAGATCAGTATGAGAATAAGAAAATGGCTGAGCCGCTGCTACTGTGCTAAGCAGAAATCACCCTGCAGTCCTTGGTCCATTCGAGTGTGCTGTTTTGCTAGCACTGTTAATCCTACCGCTCCTGGATATGCCTGAACCCAGATGCATTGGCTTGTTTTGACCATTTCCAAGCTACAGTCAAGAAGAAGAGATGTTATCAAGAGATGTTATCAGTAGTATCAACTGATGCTGAGAGCATGAGGAAGACTGAGATAAATTCCCTAGAAGTAGTAATACAGTTTCTCAGTAACATTACTGAACAGTTTCCACAGAAAGATAGGTAAAAGGCAGGCTGAAATGTGGAGGAGTAAACAAAAGTTGAGGAAATAGATTTGGAAATGTTGACATTGAAATAATTTTGACTGAGGAGAAAAGGGACAAAAGCTGGTGGCCAGAGGAGAAAGTAGGATCAGGGAATGTTGTTTGTTGTCATCGTTGTTGATACTTGATGTTTGGGTCATTTGAGTATGTTAGCAACTAAGGAGAAAGAGCCAAATAAGAGGAATATATAGTGGAAAGGAGGATAGGTGGATGGACAAGGATGCTTAAGGGAGATGAACAGTAAAAATACAACTTTGGGAGAACCTCAAAATGTCATCTGGGTCAGTCCTCTCTTCTTTCAAGAATAACAAACCAAATTCTTAATATAATAATAGATTTCAAAACTATTTTGTCCACTAGTCAGCTGGCTTTAATTTCTTACCTAATAAATTTTCCTAAATTTCCCTTTGACATTGTTTGTGTAATGACTAAGTCCATTAAAAAGGCGATTCTGATTATCATTAGTAGAAACCCCCAAAATGTCCTGTTCGGAAGAAGTTATTTTACAATCCTAAATTCCTGTAACCACTTTTCTCATATCTGACATGTTCTTTTCATGTAAAAGTTTTGTTTAAAATAAGTGGTAGTTCAAAATCAGATAAACTAGCTTAAAGGAAGAACAGGGATTAAGTTATGTTTGTGTATGTATATTATCAGTCCCAAAGATGTAACAGGATGTGAAATGTTAAATTAACTGAGTTCATCTTTAAAAAGCACCTTGGAGTTAGTAGAATTACTGTTAGTTCCAAGAATAGAGATGTTAAAAATATCAAGTTAATTATCAATTGTTCACACAGTTTGAAATAGACTTTAGTGAGGAAAACAAAAGGGTAAGTTAATCATGCTTTTAAGATGTATTTTTTTGGAAGATACAGTGAAATTTACATTTGTACATGTAGATTGTGATGCTTGAGAGCATTTAAATATTTTCCCCAAAATGAACCCAGAGTGTAAATATCCACCATTTAGTTAAATTTATTCTGTGCCAAAACTACATCTTCCTTATTTCAGAAAAGCAATTATCTTGCTAGTTTACACTGGTACTTAGGTAGGCAATTGCATTAGTTGGTTTATTACATAAAAAGTGTTTGTTTTAATATGTCAGTGAAGAATCTACCTAATTAAGCACAGGAAGTGACAACATGGTCAGAGTTTTAAGGCACTACTGAAAGCTAATTTTATCTTAGTATTGAATTCTTATGAGCTCTCTGCAGACTTTTCTATGTTCCCACTAGATCTTATGCATTTATTTACTATTGTATTCTCAATATGTGGAAAGTTCCCTCAGGAACATATTTTTATATAAACTATGAAAGCTGCTATTTGGATCACGGAGGAAAATCATCTGACCCAGACATGAAGGGTAATCGAAGGCTTCTTCCGAGGAAGTGCCCTCTAAATTGGAATGTAAAGGATTAGTTTGCCCATTAGAGGAGTTTTGGTAGTGGTTATGGTGGCTGTGGAAGGGGAGAGGGGAGGTCATGCCATTGGTGTGCAGATCTGTAATCGAGAGCATTGGTATATGAGACAGAGCTTTCAAGCTAATGCTCCCTAGTTATGTTGCTTTGCTGTGAAAGAGTTACAGATATGTTTAAATCTTGATTCCCTCACCCTAGGGGGTGAGTTGAGGCCTCAGGCCAATTGCCCCTAAACAAAAGTAAACTTGTTGGTTTACCCCAGTGTGCCATGGATGTATTGTTTTCTGTGTGTCGTGAGGTAAAAAGATTCTTGGTAAGTACTGCCTTAAAGTGAATAAAGTAGTTTATGTGGCCACTGCCTTGAGTGAAAACAGGTCCATGGAGAGAAATGAGGGTATAAAGGTAAGCAACTCATAAACTTATAAAGAAACTCATAAACCATTGTAAAGATTTTGGGGAGCCATTTAATGGATTTAAGCAGATCATTGACATGAAGAGATTTGCATTTTTGAAAAAACCACTCTGGATGTGTTGTGAGAATAGACTGGAAGGAGGTCAGCCAAGTGGCAAGGAAGACTAGTTATTATGTTATTGTAGCAATTCAGAAAAGAGTACTGGTCGCTGGCTTGGAAAAAGGGAAGGGCGGAGAGTGTCATTCGGTTCCAGAATATTCAAGAGATAGAAACTATAGAACCTGGAAATTAAGTAAATACCAGAGCAGAGGGCAAGGTAAGGGCCAAGGATGACTTGCAAGCATTTGTTTTAACCAGTCAGGTGAATAATAATAGTTGATGTTTATTGAGCACTGCTTTAATAATTATATCTATATGCCTGGCATTATTTAGGGTTATATCAACTCATTGAACCCAACACTCCTATGAGAGAGATGTTAAGTAATAAATCCATTTACAAATGAAAAACACTGAGGCCCAAAGTCAAATTGTTAGTAAAAGATAGGAACCTGCATTTGAGCCCGAGATGCCTGGTTCTATAGCACCTGTTTTCTTTACTATTATATTATACGGTTATTGATGTCATTCAGTACAAATGGGAACACAGAAAATCAAAGTGGTTTTAGGTTAAAGCTGATGAGTTCAATCTAGGACATTGCTTTGAACTGAATATATCCCTCCTTCCAGTTCATATGTTGACGCTCTAACCTTCCATGTGACTGTACCTGGAAATAGGGCCTTGGTGGAGCTGTTTAAAGTTAAATGAGGTCATAAAAGTGGAGTCATAATCCGATAGGACTATGGCCTTATCATATGTGTCTCTCCACATTTGCCCCGTCACGTGAGGACACAGAGAGAAAGTGACCTTCTGCAAGTGCAACTCAGAAAGAAGGTCTCACCAGAACCCAAAAACATCCTGGCACCCTGATCTCAGAATCCAAGAGAAAGGAACTGGGAAATGATGTTAAATGCTACAGAAAGTTACAAGGGAGAATAGTTATCCATTGGATTTAACTCTAATAAGTCATCGTAATCCTTAGTAAGGACAAGTCTGTTGTAATAGGTTTGTAAAGACAGAATCTAGACAGAAAAGTGTAAAGAGTAAAGGATTGTTGGGAAGTAGAGATGAAGTAGATAACTCGTTCAAAGAGGTGTCTGTCCTTCATGGGAAAGAAAGATGAGAGCAGATGTACGCCAATGTGGGGTCGATGGAAGTATTTGTTGTTCTTAAGAGAGGAGAGATTTAAGCAAGCTCAATGCTCCTGGGAAGGAGCAAATAAAGAATGTGAATTCGAGACTATGAGAGAAGGCTGGGATCACTAATAGGTAAAGTCTTTGAGAGGGAAGGTGGAATAGAAATGCAAAGAGCTCAGGTGGAGAGATTAACTTTAGGAGGAGGAAACCACTTCTTTTAAAAGAGGAGAAAGAAAAGTATGGATGCAGGTGAATCTTGAGCTTTAGAGACAGTCGTTGAGAGGACTCTTATATGATGGCCTACATTTCACCTAAGAATTACGTCTTAAAGTAGTCTAAGAATAAGGGGAAGTTGGGCAAAAGTTTACTTTGTTGGCGTAATGCCGGAAGCACTGGATTCATTCCTGTTTGGAGTTTTACAAGGAAGGGGTGATAATAGATTGAAATGTAGAATATTGGTGAGAGGAGAGGTTAGAATGTGAACCACCATGGAATCATCTCACTGGAGGGGAAGGCTGGATTACTGAAGTAAAACTGATAGGTGAAGGTATAGTAAAAGGGTCCTATCATGAGGTCATAGAACAGATAGTGAGGGAGTAACCGACTAAGAGGCGGTGGTCAGAGAGTGGAATGACTGAGCTGAAGATTTCAGGTGCAGTGCAGCAGTTCTGGTTGGTGACAGAGCACGATCACGAGGAATGGAAACGAGATGTTTTTACAAAGGAAATAAGAAAGTGAAAGGGTCTATGAATAGGTAAAGTCCTTTTAAGCAAGTAGTCAAAACGTAATTTGAAGCTCTCAGATCAACCTCATCTTGTTCCAGCTTAACCATGGCAATAAACAGAGAAATCAAACATCGTCCTGTATCATAGTAGGAGGCAACCTCGAAAGGAAATTTCAGAATCGGAACACCTGCACTCACACTCTTGAAAAACCTCTGGTGACAAACACAGTTTCCGTGTCTTTAGCACTTTGAATGCCAGCCAAGCATGGCCTTCCCTTGGCAGTGAGATAACTTTGCACCTGCAGTCAAGGAGTGCCGTGGAGAAGAAAACTTAACAAAATTTCTGTAGCCATTTTTTCCACCACGTCAATTAAGAGCCCAACCTGTCAACACCTCCAGTGGCAATACAGCAATCTGTGACAGCACCAATGTCTTTGCACTTTCTCCTGTTATTAAAAAGACATTCTTTCCTGACAATGTTGTCATCTATAGTTATAAATTAGCAGTTTTCCAAAGCTTCTTTGAATATATATGTTAACATTAATGGAATGATTTCCATTCAAACAGAAAAGTTAGAATCAAAGTCAGGAAGATAGAGGGAGAGAAAACTGATTTTATGAAATTTTATTAACTCAGAATTGTAAACACAACTTAACAAACCATTCCGGCATTACTTTGAAAAGGTGGAAAAGATTAACTTTTACTTGTCTTTTCATTTCTAAAACCACCATCGTACACTCGCTTTTCCCTGTTGTCCTGCCAGGATATATATCACTCCTGTCTTGGAACTCTAAATATCGTCTGTGTCAGATTTGAAGGCTATCATCTCTAAGACTTCTGCAAGAATCATCTCTCTTCCCAACATTTGAAGTTTATGAGTTGTGGGCTGCTGATCACCATGAGCAGTTCTCCTACATATCATTCTCTATTCTTATGTGGTGACCACATTTTCCAAACATTATTCAAGATCCACGTAAATTCTATCTCCTTCATGAACTCTTCTCTGATCATCTTGAGCTGCAGAGAATTTTCCCTCCCGTTATATAAAATTCACATACTTATTGGACACCTAATAAGATGTAGGTGCCATACTTGGTGCTGATAATACATTGTTGAATAAGATGGCTTATGCAAGCGAGAGACAGAATCATAGTATAAAAGTAAGTATTTGGTAAATAAACTTTTTTATAGAAGGTTCAAGGTGTTTGAATAAAAGGAATTGAACATTTGTTAAACTTCCCCTTCTACAGATCAGGATTTTAATTATCACAATATAGAGATTTTACATAAAACAAAACTGTCCGGAGGAGGTTAAAGGCAAGTAATTCATAACAATGTCATGTGATAACGCAGAAATCAGAAATCATCTATCTGATTCCAAAGCCAAGCTTTTACAACTTTTCTGAGGCTGCCTCCACAGAGCAGAAAGGACAAGGCTGATTACATTAGCAAACATTTAATGAGAGCTTATTATAAGCCAGGCACTATATTACGTCTTTACATAGGTATTTAGATCTTACAACCATACTATGAGGTGGACACTAACTGAGTGATAAAAAGATTAAACAGCTTGCCCAGTGCCCTCCAGCATGTAGATGACACAGCCAATATCTTAAACCATTGTCTTCTGATTGCAGAACTCAAGATCTTAACTATTTTCTTGTATTAACATCCAAAGTTTACAAGGCTAGATTGTAGTCATGGCTCCATCATTGAATTGTTTGAACGTAAACAACTTCGTGAGCTTCGATTTCTTGGTTTTTCAAATGAGAAAAATGATGTCCATCCTGCCTGAATTTTTGTGGGGCTGTGTGGAACTCAAATGAGAATTATTTATCAGGTGTTTTATTAATAGTATAAAACAAAGAAATTTATATTTTATACTAGGATATTGGCTAGTTGAACAGTTGTCTATTACCCAATCTATTACTCAAGGAGTCACTTTACTTTTACGTTTTGAGGGGATAACTTATTTTTAGTGAATGGCATCTCACAAATTTATTTTTAATGTGGATTATTTTTCAAAATTCAATGGTAGATAACCACTCTGCTCGAGAACCACTGGACTAGAGAAGGGTCAGCCACAATGAACTACTTTTATTTCCAGGAGTGTTCTTTACTGTCTTTCTTCACATAGCCTTTCATCTTTCTCCCCGTCTTTACCCAGTTAATCTTTACTAGTCCTTCAGATTTCAGATGTTCTGTCCCCCAGGAAGCCCTCTCCAACCCTCTCAGACTGGGCCAGGTGTCCCGTCTATTCCGCACAGCCCTCCAGGTTCCCTGACCCAGCCCTGCCCATTCAGGATTGTCACAGTCTGGGGACCAGTTTGTCTGCCTTCTCCACTGGACTGGGAGCTCCAAAAGGGCAGTCTTCATCACCGCTATGTCCACAACACCGCTCAGCTCAGGGCCGGGCACAGTGCAAGGGCTCAGCGTTTATGGAATGGATGGATTTTGAAATGGAGGCAGAGCTGAGGTGGAATTCCCTGACTCCCAAGGTGGATCCTGGCAGTCAGTGAGGATGTGCTGAGAAGCCTGACTTCCTCGGGGCCCTGCCCAGCCCTCATGGTCTCAACAGCTTTTCAGCTCTCGGGCCCTTTAGCAGATATTCTTGGAAGTCGTGTGTGAGATTAGACACGTACATCCAAAAGCAAGAGGACTGTCTTAGTCACTGATGTGTCCACAGCCAACACCATCCTCCCCGTACCCGAGAGGTCTAGCACAGAGCAGGCAGGCCTTTGGCCCTTGGCTCGGTCTTGTGCTTCAGCCAGCCTGCTCCTCCTTTAGCCAGTGGCTCAGACACCGGGCCTACAGCTCTGCCATTCATTCCTTCAGCTAACGTGTATGAAGGCCCTGCTCCATGCTAGACCCTGGCCTGATTCTAGGGATATGGCTGTGAAAAAACAGAGGCCCAGTCCTCTTGGAGCTTTATTCTAGGAGAAGGTGGCGTGAAGGGGTGGGGGGAATAGTGGAGGATGCACAGGGCCAGTGAATAGGGTAAGTAAGAAAAATATGTAGCAGTTCAGATGACAAAAAGTGCCGTGGAAGGAAATAAAGCTGGGGAGAGGATAGGAAGTGAGGGAGAAATGGGTTGGAGGGTTCTGATTTAAAGAGGATGGTCTGGGAAGGCTTCTCTGAGGAGGTGGCATGTGATCAAAGACCTGAAGGATGTGGGAGAGGGAGTCACGCCTATAGGTGAGAGAAGAGTTCCCCCTAAAGGGAACAGCCAGTGCAAAGGCCCTGGGGTGGGAGATACAGGTATGATGAAGGAACAGACAGGAGGCGAGTGCAGCCTCAGCAGGTGAGTAAGGAAAGAAAGGCGTGCGAAGGACCAGATCGCGCCAGGCCTTGGTGGCCACGAGGAAGATTTTTGCCCTTACTCTGAGGAAAGTGGGAGTCATGGGAGAATTGCCTCCTTACTGAGGTACAATTCAGATACCACTGTCAGTACAGAGTGCCGTGACTCTCGGTACACATGTGCAGTCATCCACACCATCGCCACAATCCTGTCTGCGAACACTTCCTTTCCCTCAGAAAGTTCCCTCCTTCTCTTTGGCAGTAACTCCTGCTCCCACCCTCAACCCCAGGCAACCCCTCAGGGGCCTTCGGTCTCCATAGCTTTGCCTTTTCTAAAGGTTTCTTAAAGATGCAATTGGACAGCAATAACGGCAAATCCATATCTTATTTAACATGGCTTTTTAACATTTAGCCTCCAGTAATGAACTTCACAAATTAACAAAGACATAATTCAAAATCACTGCAGTATTTTCTTTTCTTACAGGCTTGGTTTGTAAACTGAGGCATGAAGAGGCCAAAGGAGTTACTACGTCATAAAACGTCAACCACAGCAAGAAAAGAAAAAGGATGCGATATCGAGACTTCAAACTCCTATTCCGCATTACTTCCTACTGTTTAAACTTTTCACCCTGTTAAAGAAAGTTCTCTCCAGTGAAAACAGACTTAGGTAGGAAATCCGAATGTTTGTAGACTCACTTTGGAAAAGAACGCCTGGTATGTTTGCATTTGATAACATTGTTATGTTACTAAAATATTAGCTCATGTTTCTGGAATTTTGTAGGATTCTCCACTACATAGGCAAGGTTATTTGTGTGCTTCTCAGTTCAATATTTCCTTTAATGTTAGGTTGCTATGGAGTAATATGCATCAATAAATTTCTTTGATATCCAAGCTAGTCTAAATTGGTTTTAAATATGATTAAATGTAAATGAATAATATTATGCGGCACTTTTTTTTTTAACTGTAAGCTGTTTTACAGAAGAAGAATATAGACATATGACTGCACAAGCACTCGTCTTAGTAGTAGAGAGTTAAAGTGGAGGGTTAAAAGTGATCCCTTTAGCAAAATTGACTGATTCAAGTTGATCGGTTTATACTCTCGTTGTTTCCTTTGCTGACATTCTGGCTTGCCCTGCTAGACTGTGAGTCCGAGAGCAGTAGGATATGGCAGAGGACTGGTCGCATAAATAGTCTTGGTTTCCAGATATAACCGTAGAAATTCTACATTAGAATCTGTAATAGAGAAGTAATGAATAAAGCAGAAATCTCAATTATTTACTTAGCTAACTGACTTCTCAACTTTCACCCTTGCATTTGTATTTTTTGACATATTATACTGTTTTGTAAGTTATTACAAGACAAAAATCAAATCCTGGTACATAGGGTCTATTTTCAAGCATTCATAGAATGGTCAAAATATTAATTTCACAGCAAGAGGGAGACAACGCACTGATCAAATTATCAAGTCCAAACAGAATAAGACCCTATAAGAGTTCTGAAAAAAAAAAGAAACAGCATAGGAATAAGTGTTAGTTATATTTGAAGAGAACATTAATGGACCATACATACAGTTTACTAAATTTCAGAGCATTAGAATAATAAAATTTGTTTATGCAGAATTATGTGCTACCAGTTTCGATAGTTGGCCCAGCAAGTATAACTCTAAAAACATCAGGATGGAAGACAGAGTTTATTAGGGTTATAAGAATTTTCATACTTGAGTCAACTGAGATGCTCAAGACCAGAGCAAGAACAGATTTATATGCATGTTGCATATTTCATTCAAATTAATCCTAGAGTTTTGTGGTCCTGATAGAATCAATCATTTATTTTAAGATACCGAAGACCAGATCAGTGGTTTATTCCTAATGGAGAAAATTGCACATTGTATCCTTGCAACAGCTGATTTGGGCATAATGTCAGATCTTGGGAGCATACAAAGTATTATTGAGACCATCTGTGGGATGTTTCTTACACAAAATCAAGAGTCATGTCTAGAATTTAGTAGGAGATATTTAAGCATCCTATTAATAACAATATAAATCAAACCATCTATGGATGCATAATATTGGGCTTTTAACTTTTTTATTCTTTCCACCTGAAAAGATAGAGTGTATACTACGAAAACCGTCAAGACGCACACTAGGAGGTACATCTATTGCTTTATGTTAAGGTATCACTTCCTACTTTTCAGAGCTCCTCCTGGCCAATAATATTATCTATTTATCAAGAGAGGCAGGAGAGAGCATCAGCTGAGATCAAGAGATTTGTCATCGGATAAATCCACATTCAAATCCAACTCTGTAGCTTCCGGTAGCCTGTTTGTAAAACTCATTTCATCAATATGATTCAGTTTCTTCTTCAGTGAAATGGAAACCTGAGAGTTGTTAGAAAAAAATAACTTACTCAAAGAGAGTAGAGCAGTGACTGGCATATGCTAACTAGTCAATGAGTCACGGTCCAAATAGCTATTAAAGGTAATAATCAGAATTCTAGTGAGACTAACGTTACAGTAAAATGGACCTGAAGAATATTGTCCCCAGGTTGTGATAAAGTGCAGAAAATCACCTTTTTTTAAACTACAGAAAACATGTTCTTTTAAGTAACGGGAACATTTATACTAATCAGAAATAGCTGCCCTCTCACTGTCTCCTTTAGTACTATTTAAACATTGACACATTTTTACTCTTTAATCTCCTTTTATAAACAGTCATAAAACCATAAGCTGTACTACAATATAATCAAGGTGATATTTTCTTTTGTTTAATCTATAGTACATTCTTATCTTCCTGAGGATACACTATTTCACTTTGATTGAATTTGGAAAATTCATGCTCAACACACTTGCAGATCATTCCTGCAGGAGGCCAAGCTCTCACTTTCTTTAATATCAGACATTTTTCTGCGTGAGCCCAAACAGCTCCATTTAACTGTTTGAAGTGGAACATCACTAAATAACAAGTGTCTAATTTACTACCAGACCATTCGTTTGTTTGACAGAGACTGACTAAACGCTTTTGACCTACAGCTAGGTTTATGTTTTGGATACTCTGAAAGTTAAAGGAGGCCATATGACTCCGTTACTGGTAGTGAAGTGTGGGCAGAAATGTTACATGCCATTCTTCCAATGCCGATTCTAGGGAGACTTTTAGATGCCACACCCATTGAATAAAAAGCAGAGCACAACAGACTTGGGACAGGGATGACTGTGGGGAGTAGAACCCCTGTCCCAACCACAGATTCATCTCAACAGAATTAGGAAACAAACTTCTTATGAAGTCTATGAGATTTCAGGGTTTATCTTTTACAGCCTACACTATTCTTAAATAGTATAGAAATTGTTATTAGGCATAAGGTAATGCCACAAAGAAAATCTCAGCTATGTGGCATGAGGTTAGGCATCTAAATATTTGGTAAAACCATTGTTTGTGATAAGTTCTAAGGCAGATTATAGTTATAGGAGAGGAGACTGGATAATAGAATGTTAGAAGTATTGGTCACTAATGGCCAAGTGTAGACTGTTATTAAAAGAAAAATAAACTCAGGCTAGAAGTGGCTGTTCAGCAAGTCAAACTTGAAGAGGAATAGAGGACTATTATATATGGGGTCTCAAAGTGTTGGAAAACTGGATGTTTCTAGAACCTAAGCAGCGGAAAGTTTTTGTACTGCAAAAACAAACAAACGAACAAACAAAAAACCAAACAAACAAAAACAGTAAGACTCAGCCTTGCTAAAATACAAAACAAAGCAAAACAAAAGCAAAAACCCCAAGAAAATGAAACCTAAGTTTGGCTTTCTCCACAAGCTTGATGTCCTCTTGGTTGTTGCTATTAAACTGAGAGAGAGAGGTATAGAGCCAAGTAGCAAAGAAATAAGTTTGACAGTTCACATTAGGAACATTACTAACACATGGTACTGACTAGAAGCAAATGTGTCAGAAGCCTACGGTTTTAAGAGATTTGCACAACCAAGAAATATGAGCCATTCTACAAATGCTTCTAACTGTTCAGTGTGTTAATAGTATTCAGACATCTAGTTACATCACCACGAAATGAATTCTGAATGCTGGGGGGAGGGCGTAATTTTAGAGGTGGCCAGGGAGAGAATGAACAAGGAATAACTTCCAGAAGGGCAGAGCCAGAGAACAACAAACTCTGCTCAGAATGAGTAAAAGCAGCTTCTAATCAGGGGAGGCAACAGATGACTTGTCCTTTTTAGTTTCTAGATGACCAGAACATAAGGATCCATGACCAGACCAGATGCAGAGGAATTAACACAACCTAGAGACACTGAATTCAGTAGCTAGCTGGAGGTAGTAGAAGTCTTTTAAAATTTTGAAACAACTTTCTCAGAGTACAATTTATATTCGATAAAACACACACATTTAAAGTATACAATTCGATGAGTTTTGACAGATATACATCCATGAGACCACAGCCCTTTAAAGTCTATATTTCTCTCTACTCCAAGCCCCAGGCAACCATTGATCTACTTTCTGTTGCTATATATTAGTTTGCATTTTCCAGAATTTTATCCAAAATTAATCAGAGTGAATTCTTTTGTGTCTAGATTCTTTCCCTCAGCATAATTGAGGTTCATCCATGTTGTTGAATGCATCAGTAGTTCATTGATTTTTGTTTCTGAGTACTATTCCATTGTATGGATAGTTCACATTTAGTATACATTGATGGATATTTAGGTTATTTCAAGTTTTGGATGTAATGAATAACGCTGCTAAGGCCATTCTCGTATAGGATACTGTGTGGACATATATTTTCCTTTACATTGGATAAATATCTAGGAGTGGAATGGCTGAGTCATATAGTAGATGGTTAGAGTTTGGAAGAAACTGTAAAACAATTGTCTCAAGAGTCTGTACCATGAGTAGCATATGAGAGGGCTCCAGCCGATCCATGTTCTTGCCAACATTTGGTATTGTCCATCAGTCTTTTTAATGTTGCTATTTTAATGTGTGCATAGTGAGATGTCATTACGTTTTTCATTTGAAATTCTCATATAATTGATGAGCATCTTTTCTTGTGCTTGATGACTATCCATATATCTTTTTTCGGTGTGGTGCCTTTTAATCTTTTGCTAATTTCTTAATAGGTATGTGTCATTTTTCAGTTGCAAATGTTTTTATATATTTGGCGTATGCATTTGTCAGATGCATTTTTTCCCTCCCAATTTGTGTTTTTTTAAGTAGTGATTTTTAAAGAGCAAATGTTTTTATCTTGATGAATTTCAATTTATTCTGTTTTTTCTTGTATGATATTTGCTCCTTCTGCCCTAAAAAATGATCTCAATGTGCTTTGAGGTCACTCAGATTTTTTGTTTTTTTTGTAGGTTTTATAGTTATCACTTTTACATTTAGGTCTAAAGTTTATTTTGAGTTAAATTTTCTATAAGGAGTAAGATAAAGATTCATGTTTATTTTTTTCCCATACAGATATCCAGTTGATCCAGAACCATTTAAAAGGTTTTTCTCTTCTATTGAATATACATTGCATTTTTGCTGAAAGGGAAATGATTATATGTGTAGATGCACTTCTTGAATCTATTCTGTCCTTTTATTCATACTGCATTGTCTTATTTACTGTAGTTTTACTGTAAGCCTTGAAATCAAATGGTGTAATTCCTCTAATCTATTCCTTTTTTAAAAAAAATATTTTGGTTGTACTAAGTTGTTTGTATTTTCAGATTAATTTTGAAAAAATTTGTCAATTTCTATTTTTAAAAGCCTCTTGAAAATTTATTGAAATTGCATTAAGCTCTAGATCATTTTGGGTAAAATTGACATTTTAATAATATTAAGCCTTCTAATTCATAAACATGGTAAATCTCTCTATTTATTTTTGTGGGTGTTCCTTAAATTTAACTCATCAAGGATTTGGAGTTTTCAGTATACAGGTCTTGCACACTGTTAAATTTATCACTAAGTAGTTTATGTTTTATTTTGTTTTTATGGTGATATTGGCTAATGAAATCCAATAAGTTTCAGATGTACAATTTAGCAGTAAGGCATATATATATATATATATATATATATATTGCATTGTGTAGTAGTTTATGTTTTTTCATGCTATTGTAAGTGAAATTTTTTGTTACTAGTATACTATTAATTTTTGTAAACAATTTTGAATTCTCATATCCATGCTAAATTAATTTAGTTTTAGGTTTTCTTTTTATTCATTAAGATTTTTTTATGTACACCATCATGTCACCTACAAATAAAAGTAATTTTACTTCTTTCTTTCTAATCCATGTTTTTATTTCTCTTTCTTAACTTATTGCACAAAGTGAGGTCTCCAATATAATGCTATTCCCGATCTTAGAGGAAAAGCATACAATCTTTCACCGTCAAGAATGATGTTAGCTGCAGATTTTCCTAGGCGTTTTTTTCTATTGATGAACGATAAATTTTATCACATGTCTTTTATACATCTATTGAGATGATCATATAATTTTTAGGAATCTGTTAATCTAGAAATTATGTTCATTAATTTTCAAATGTTAACTCGACCTTGCATCCACCTGAGAGTGATAAAATATGATTTTTACATATTGTTGTATTTGACTTGCTTACATATTTTTAAGGCTACTTGTGCCTAAGATGATGAGGATTATTGATCTGTATTTTCTTTTCTTACAATGACTTTGTCTGGTTTTGACATCAAAGTAATATTGGCCTCATTACCTAAGTTGGATTTTCTTCCAGTTTCTGAAAAAACTTGTTTAGCATTGTATTATTTCTTCCTAAAATGTTTGGTTGTGTTAACCAGGGAAACCATTTAAGCCTGGAGGATTTTTTTGTTTTTCTTGTGGGAAGGTTGATGATAAGAAATTCAATTTCTTTAATAAATATAGGCCAGTCCAGATTCTATATTCATGTTTTTGTTAATTTTGAAAATTTGTGTCTTTAAAGAAATTTGTCCATTTTATCTAAGTTGTCAAATATATTGGGATAAATTTCTTCATAATAATCCATTACCTTTTTAATATTCATATTCCTTTAGTGATAGCCCTTATTTTTTTTATTAATATTGTTATTTTGTGTCTCAGTCTTTTTTCCTTCATCGGACTAGGTAAAACTTTATCAATTTTATTGATTGTTCGAATACAGAATTTTTTTCATTGATTGTTCAATATAGTTGATCTATTTCTATTTTATTTATTTCACCTCTTTGTTTTATATTCTCTTCTTTCTATTTACTTTAGATTCATTTGCATTCGTTTTTCTAGTTTCCTAAATTGAGTGCTTAGGAAATGTATTTTAGCTTTTTCTTCTTTTCCAACATAAGCATATATAAATTTCCCTCTACGCACTGTGTTAAGCTATTTTATATTGTGTTTTTATTATTCAGTTCAAGATATTTTCCAATTGTCTTTGTGATTTCTTCTTTAATCCAGGTTAAGAGTTTAGGGATGAGATATTTAATTTCTATATATTTGGAATTTTTCTAAACAATTTACTGCTGTTGTCTTCTAATTTAATACCATCACGGTCAGAGAATAGACTCTGCAAGATTTCAATCTTTTGAAATTCATCGAAACTTATTTTATGGCCCATAAGATGGCCTATCTTGATGAAAATTACTGTGCACTAGAAATGAATTTATTTTATGGTAAATCCAGATTTCCAAACCTAGACTCTTAAATCTAAAGCCTGTGCTCATTTCACTAAATCTCATTTTTTTCTGTGACCCTTCTAGGATAATGGTCTTTTTTTGAAACTGTATACTGTGCCGATCTTTATTTGCTCCCTTGGCTTACTGACATTTCATTTTTATCTCTTATCTTAATGAAAATGTACAAGGTACACTATGTATGCATATGTGCATACACAGGCTTCTTTTTTCACAAAGGAAGAATCAATATAAATGTGGTGCTTTATATCAGAACTAAATCTCAGGTGAGCAGGTGAAACCCTCAAGAGAGACACTCACCGTCTCTCCATCTTATTCTGTGCCTGGAGATCCTGACTCACATGAAATGCATAAATGGGATTCCCTGCTTCCCACTTCCAGACGGTTTAGGTGATGGGAGACACCAGCAGGAAATATAAAGGCCAGGAGGAGAATAAAGTTAGAATGTTTATTTGCCAAGCCACCAGCAGGTTAACTAACTGAATAGAGACTTTAAAAGAAGGTTAGAAGTTGTGATATGGTCAGAAAATGAGATTTGAAAATGGACATCTCAGGTAAGCACAAAAGTGTGAGAATGTTTGTGTCCAGCGTACATGCTCACCAGAACGGTTCTAATCATGATGCCTTTAAGACACTTTCAACAACGCAACCAGCTTCACTCAAAGTGCTCATGTACAAAGTGACTAGGGGGCCGGAATGGAAACTATAAGTAGGGTCAACAACATGGTCTTTCACTTACTAAGGCCAATCCGGCTAATCACTGTTGAGTGCCCAACTTGCCAACAGCAGAGGCCAATGTTAAGGCTTCTATATGGCACCACTTACCAAAATGATCATCTGGCTACATGATGACAGATTCCTTATATTGCACCCCCTCTCACCCATCATGGAGAGGTAGACACATATTCCTGATATGTCGCTCTCCTTTCCTGTAGCATTTCTGCTAGTATCATCATTTATGGATTTAAAGTATGTCATCCATCATTTTATTGATTGTCATGGGGGAATATTAACTCCAACTAGGAAACATATCTTAACAGCAAAGAAAGTGCACACTGAACTTAGACTTAAGCGTATATTAGCCTTACCTCATGCACCATCACTCAGAAGACATCTCAGAGAATCTGTCAATCATGATGCATAGGAAGGATAGCTTTTACCAAACGCACAGTGGAAACTATGATACCCCATTAAAGATAGGACCACCAAGAACTCAGATCCTACTAGAAAGAAGGCTTGAGTACCTCATCAACTGAAGTACTTGTCCAGCTGGGATTATGGCAGCAAGTATAAGTGATGGAAGGAGGAATGAATAATAAATCAACTTAAGACTTTGGGTCAGCTAGAGAAGCAAGAATAGTAGGTATATTTTATGTAAATTGTTTCTTCAGCTCCTCCCTTTTCTTTAACTACTTTGAACAGCACCAATGTGGCTAATATTTTAGGTTTGAGTTGTGAATATGACAAAATTGACATCATCCCACAATGATACAATAACAAATAGATTTGTCTATCCTATGTATTGAGGATGCAAAATTTCTACCCAGACAGGAATTGATAATGAGCAACAACAGGACCTGAAATGCACTCCTACGGATAAGACCTATACCCTACTTTTTGCCAAGGAATCTGATGCCTATGGACCAGTTGGGTTGAGCCTGTGAGAGGCATTGGCAGAGATCTGAAGGATATTAAAAAAGGTGAACTTAGAGTAACTTTCTCTGGGGGTTCCTCCCTGTCAGGTGGCTTCCTTCCTTTAGTGAAGTCCAAGCTTCTCTTTAGTGGCCTTCTCTATCTAGCTCTCTCAGGGTCCTGATAATTCCTTTCATCCCTTGCCCTTTCTTCCCTTCAGTACTAAAGATGGCAAAAGCTTTCCAGAATATTGCACTCAATTCAGATGAACAAAATCATCTCCTGCCTTCTCAATCTCGGTTTAGTAACTTTTTTTTTTTTAGGAGATCGTTTTTGACCCAAACCTACCTATACACTATAAAAAGCAACAGCATAAGTTTGGAGAGGTGAAATTAGCATAATTGATGTTAAGATTCAAGTGTGGTAGACTGTTTTACAACAAACGCAATTGCTCTTTAGGGACTAGATTAAAAATAACTAGCTCATAGATTAAAAATAACTCAAATATTCCTTTCTTTAATAGAACCAGCCTTTGCATGAGTGCTCCAGCTGAAACAGCACTTTGGAACTTGGTGCTTCCTGGAAAATACAAATGAGCAGCCAAATCTTCAGTCTGATCATATTTGAGATAAAAGAAGCATATTTTAAATATAAACAGATGGATCTGTTAACAAAAAATTTTATGAACAACAGTTATCATAGATTTTTAAATGATTAGTTTACATTCTTCAAGTTTCTTTAGATGTGTGTCCAACACTGGTTTAGGCATCTTCCAATTCTGGCTGAAGAATCGATGCGGCATATTCCGTAACATCCAAAATCTCGTTCAAAATAAAAGCTCAAGAAATGATGATTCCTTGCTGAGGCCTTTCTATTTTGGAACCATCAATTATGATTATTAAAGAAAAAAACTTTTGCAACAACATGGATGGACCTCGAGATAATCATGCTAAGTGAAATAAGCCAGACAGAAAAAGTTGAAAATCGCAGAATATCACTTATATGTGGGATATAAACCTAAAAGCAGCAAATGAGCAGGACAAACAAACAGAGGCTCATGGACATGCACTACAGAATAGTGGTTACCAGAGGGTAGGAGGTGAAGGGCAGGGAGGGAGGTAGATGGGGTAAAGAGAGTCAAATATGTGGTAACAGAAAGAAATCTAACTATGAAAGGTGAACACACAGTGTAAACATATATATGCCTTACTATTAAAATGTACAGCTGAAACTTATTGGATTTTGTTAACCAACGTCACCATAAATATTAATTAATTAATTAATTTTTTTAAAAAAGAAAAGAAACTTCTTTGAAGTCTATCAAGAACTATAAGATTTTAAATAACAGTCTTCACCTGTTTGTATCTCAGCTTATGTGAACTGTAAATTCTTCAAGAAGTAATTTAACTTTATTTCGTCAAAATAATATTGTTATCCAGAACTTTAATTCATTTACTGAACTTTTCTGCAAAGGCATAATCTAAATTACATTTTGCAATTCTTTCTCATATCCTATTTAGAGTATTACGTTTAACCATATATCGATTTACTACACTTAGGGCAAATATTTGGGAGTACCTAGTATATGTTAGAAATTATTACAGAACCTAAGAATATAGAAGTGAATAAACCAGGACTTTGAGGGTCATGTTGGAAGAGACTGACCCACACTTATTAGCATCAGTGCATGGTGAGGGTGCAGTACCAATGAATGAACAAAATGCTGATAAATCCGTAAGTCACAGTGATTACTTAGTTAGTTGGTAGGGGAAGCTAGAGAAAGTTACATGCAGAACTCAAATATTTTAGGTACGTTTTGAAGGATAACTGTGAGTTCTCCATTTGGACAAAAGGGGTAAGAGCATTCAAAATAAAGGGAAACCATGTGTCCTGTGAAAGTAAATGTCCTTTGAAACCAAACTTGCCGATTCATTCAATTTTGGCTCTCTCCAATATGAAGTAGGTATTCTAATGAGATAAAAGACTTGACCCTTGTATTTCAGTTTTGCAAAATCAAGATGAAAACTGTGGGGAAGGGGAAAAATTCCCCCTTT
>NW_006432945.1:5887152-5895687 GCF_000325575.1 Pteropus alecto
AAACAGATTAACAAAAGAAAATCAAAGATAATTTCATTGCACGGGAGCCCCATATACATGAGAGGGACAAAAAGTAAAAATGAGGATTATATGACATTCTGTGCTAAGGATGAGGTCAGGCTACTTGGGGCTTCAGAGGGGAGGAAGGTCATTCATAGGGATAATAAGTGCAGATGTAGTTAGCTCTATCATAGAGATACACAGAAAAATGTTATCTCTGGTAATAACTCTCATTATGGACAAGGCCCCTAATTTAAATTATTCTAGGTAATCATGGAGTTAGAACATAAGTGTCTCTTCAGCCCACAAGATCTCAGTGCCCCCAGCTCAAAATAATTCACATACCACAGAGGCATGACTTAGGTGACTCATTCAGAACCCCTACAAAACAATTCAAGGAACTAGGACAGTAAAAGCTTGCTTGTTTGTACAAATCGTATCTCTAATATAAATTTAAATTAATTGAGACCGGGCTCTCCTTTAACCCAGGCTGTATCATGACTTCTCTCGGGCCTAAGTACTTTTGCTGGTGTTGGTCCCCTTCCTCCATAAACTACTACTAAAAATTGTATTTTAGAACTCTACTGGTTAAAAGACCAACATATTAATATGATATATTTGTCAAACTAACTTAAAAAGAGTTGAGAAGCTTTGAGAAATAAATGATAGAGATTTACTCAAGGGTCTGGAGTTAGCAAACTGGGAATACAGGAGGCAAAAATCTGAAAGTGTTCCGAAGGAGAAAGAAAAGTTAAAAGTTCTCATAGTAAAAAGTGCATTCTAGAGAATAATCAGTCCTGCCTTCTTAGCTCTAAGATTGGTCCAGGACAGTTATCAGTCGGATGCCAGGCAGTGAGGACGATGGATGCCAGGTGGTCCGGAAGATGGGTGCCAGGAGGTCTAGTCCATCCTGGTAGTTTGGGTAATTGTATAATGAGTCCTTCAAGGGGTAATCAGATGGCCTGGATATGTGAGTTCTTCAGGGGAAAAATAATTAGAGAGTTACCTGGAGGTCCAGATGTATATCCAGCAATTGACACAGAGTCAATTGGAGAGTTCATAAAACTTTAATTTCTTAGCCTGGTTAGAATAAGAGTGAAGCCTTTTCTCATGGCTCAACCCTCATGTTAATAATTTTAGTAGTTCGGTTAAAATGACTCTATTATATATATGCCCTAACTTTACTCTTTCTTCATATGAAAACATTTTCTTCGACAAAGGAAAGTAAAATATTTTCTTGGGACCCTAAGCACTGTGGCCACTGCGCCTGAAAATAAATTGCCCGTAGGAATCCAGTCCCATATTCCATCTGTGTTTTGTTGTCAGAGAATACTTCTAAAAATTTCCCTTTCATTAGGTCACAAAGAGCCTTCAAGGACAGCCCACCGTTCAGTACAGTGATTCCTAGTTCCTCTGCCTTGAAATCAAGGCTTCACTCAGTGTAATTTTACCCAGCGATTCAACCTGGCTCCCAGACACACCTTTTACTTCGGTGAGGCCAGTCCGACCAGTCCAATACTGTGTATTGAAATAACCAAGGGAGGTGTTTGTTTTGTTTTGTTGTGTTTTTCTCATTTTAAATTCTGATTTCAAAACCAATCAAATCAGAATCTCTGGGTTTGAGACCCAGAAAACAATAAAGCAATGCTTTATAAAGTTCTCCAGGAGATTCCAACTCTCATATAAGTTTAAGAATCACTGCTCTAAGTGACAATAAAAAATAATAATCATCATTCCTCCATAATGTGCTGTGAAGCACAGATCAGATATAAATAATAGAGATATAGATGTAGATGTAGACATAGATATATAGACATAAATAGGTAGATAAATAGATCGGTAGATAGATGATAGTTACATTATATGGTAATAACTTATTTTCACATGAATCTCTTTACTAGATGGAAAACTCCAAGCATCATTTCTCAATCATTTTAGTTTGAACCACCACCTACTTCAATGACAAGCATTGCGTAGGTGAGTTTTTATTGAATGAGTAAACAGGTGAATAAATTGGCACTAGTTCTTAAACTTTTACTTTCCCTCTTCCTTTCATTCATTGTCTTACTCCAAGGTTCTCAACTCTGCCTGTACATTAAAATCACCTGAGAGCTTTGTTATACTATCCCGGGCCCCACCCCAGGCCAATTAAATCAGAATTTCTAAGGGTGGGACACAGGTAGATTTTTAAAGAATCCTTAGGCAATTCAAATGCAAATTGGGGTTGAGAATCATTGACTAATTTTAACTCACTCTTTAAGACCCTCTTTAAGATCCTACTTTGTCAGGAAAATTTTTGATACTCTCCCACATATGTCTTTGTTTCTTAAATTCTGGTTGTGCTTAAGTGAAAAATGTGTAATTTTAGTTTTAATTATTTTCTTGTTGCATCCATATGTATGTTTTCAATCTGAAGCTAGCATTTGAGGGCAGGATTCATGCTTTATATTGCTTTGCTTTCCTGGGACAGATGAGAACAGTGCTGGTCCTAAATTCTAATACTTAGTGACTAAAGGATATGGATTTTAGGTTGAAATATCATGTTTCCTGAGAGCGAGTCTTGCCACATACTATTCAGTAGATTTTAGGCAATCAATTAATTGCTTGGAATTTTCAATGTGCTTAGTAACCGATTAATTTTCTCAACTAGTTCCTAGTTTTAAAAGCTCTGATTTAAAGTAGGACTTGAGAAAAAAATAATAATAAACTAGAACTTGAGTTTGACACCACACAGATGGCCAACTCCCCGAAAGGCATCAATCAACAAATGAGAATCAATTTCAGTTTATGAGGGGACAAAGAAAGGAGATTCAAAATTCAAATTACGTTACATCTATATTTCTAACCCTTAACTTATATTTTCCCAGGGGAAGTAAACGTGGTGCAAGAATTTGGGAGGCACCTATTAGCACTCATCTTGGGCATGTGAACACCTGATTATTTTCATGACCAAATCAGAGAATACCATAACGCTTATTAAAAGTGCTGACTTTTTATTAGTCAGCATTACTGTGCTACTGAGTGGCATAAATTTGGTAACTTAGAAGTTAATGAATGCACATTTATTAATGACTGAACAATTTTAGTTCAGTGCAGTGTTTCATGATCATATTTCAGCTATATATTTTGTAAGACTAATGTTTTGAAATTTTCCTTCTCTATTTTTAAATTGAGAAATAAATATCTAACAAATAAGTGGTTTCCCAACAAGGAAAAATGTACGTGTCTCATCTGTATTGAAAAGGCAAAACACAGACAAAATGAATATAAAGATCTGGTCAGTCTGTGATCGATGAATGGATTATGTCAAACAAACAGATTCTGTAGGTTTCGGCTAGAGATAAATAACGATTTATTCAAGGGTCTTAAAGTTTGCAAACTTAGAACTCATATAGGCAAAACCCCAAAAGAGTTCCAAAGAAGAAACAAAAGTTAGGAATTCTCATAGTAAAAAGTGCATTCATGAGAATAATCAGTCTTGCCTTCTTAGCCCTTGTTCTAGGACAGTTATCAGTCAGATGTCATGCAGTCTGGATAATGGATGTCAGGTGGATGTCAGGTGGTTTGGATACGTGATTCTCCTGAATGGTAATCAGAGGGTTATCTGGAGGTCTAGCGTACATTCAGATGCATATCCAGGCATTGACAACAGGACTGAAATGTTCAAAAAGTTTAAGTTCCCAGGCTATTTAGAACAAGAAGAGACTCTTTCCTCATGCTTCAACCTTCATAATGTTAATAATTTCGACAGCTTTGTTCAAGTGACTCCATTTTATATATTTCCTATCTTCACTCTCTCCTCAGTCTAAATGCACTACTTAAAAGACATTGTCAGAACAAATCGTTTCTAATTGCATTATGCAGATGCAAAATCTGAATTAATTAGCATTCAAAAAATTTACCTACCTGAAACTTTTGCTAAATAAAGTCACCAGAAATGGTTACTTTCATAAACCTCTCCAAAGTCTGTAAGTTCTCATCAGGTCTAAAGAAATTTTATTTTTCAAGAGGGATTTAGGCATTTTTTTTACAGTAAAGATACCTGTTTTTCATCCATAAATGTTGTTCTTAAAGTTAATCATGATAAGTACAAATTCTTGGAAGTAGTTGATAAACATCTACCTAGAAAAAAAATCTAAGTACCAAATATTTTTAAAACACTCAATCTCACGTACACATACATAGGCATGCACAAATACACCCAAAACAGGAGTTTTAGTTTATATTCCAAATGGAGATCCAAATGGAGAAATGAATATGTAATAAAAGTCTAATTTGGCATTAATTATGCAGAAGTGTTTGAATGGAAATACCAATTCAAATGCCTTATATTAAGTTAAATATTTGAATCTAGTGTCTTTGCAAACCCACAAATTTTATATACCAAAGCAAATAATGAAAACATGGAGGTTTCTACTAAGTCATTTGTTTTAGTTTTCTTGGAAGAGACTAACAATAGATGGTTTTGTTCATAATTAAAACAATTTAGCAATATTTTTAATTGGTGTTGTACACGTATGGGTTAGGTGGCAAAAGCAGTTTAAAAAAAAAGTGAAAAGCCAATGTCCTCATTCTTCTCCCATATCTATCGGATAACATATCGGGGAAAAGATCCAACATGTGCTTTATATTTTTAAAAGCATTTTAATATACATTGGTGTTTTTTTATTATCCTTACAGTGATCCACGAGATTTGTATTGTTTTCTCCATTTACTAGAGATAAGGTAAATGAGACTAAGAAAGTTCTAACGACTTTCCCAAATTTCCACAACCTTTAAAATCAATGGCAGTCAATTTTCTATCTGTTTTATGTACACAGCTGCTTTATAATGGACAAATAAAGGTAACACGTTTTAATTTCTCTGTCATAAGAAACACAGTACTGTTTGCTTTCAGATCAAAGCCTGGCCACTTTATCATACTGTCAATACCTCTCACTTCTGAAATATCTCGAGATGAGAAAAGCCTTTCACCAAGACTCTCAAATGCTCCTAAAATGTTTAAACAATACTGGCTGCCTTAGCTTTCTCATGAACTAGTTAATTGCTATAGTCGCTCCTAAATTAAAGCCTAGAGGTAAAACCAGTAGCTGAGAACAAAGTCTATTCATGCTTAGTGTCAATGAGGCCCTTCAGTCTAGAGAGTTGGCATGAAGTTGGCAGTATTTCTCCACAAAGTGGTTTTTAATAAGTGTTGGTTCCTAACATCATGGTGGTTGTAAATGCTAATAAACTTCCTACAAGGGAAGTAGAAGTGGAAAGTTTTATTTGTCTAACATTTTATCACTGTGCTTGGGTAGCATGGACAATTACCCCAGTTTCCTGAGGCACATATTCCCTGAGTGCTTAGCAGTTAATGAATATAAATAGTAGCAACCAAGCAATTTTCAAAATCATAAATAATTGCTCCTCTGAAAGCTCCTGCTAATGGAAAAAAATATATAACTAAAAAAGAACTAATATAGCAAAAAAAAAATCTTACTGATTAACTAAGACCAAAATTGAAGTTCAAAACCTTATGAACTTGACCATCCTGGGATAGTATAAATCTATTGAATTAATTCACAGAGCGAGCTTTAAATATAAATGAAAATTTTAAGTGATTGCTTATTTTCCATCTACAATCTAGTTTTTTTTACAATATTTATCACTTATATAATTTCCTGAGATTACAGTCTATGGTTAGTGCCCCCTAACAGGATAGCGTCCACTGATGATCAGTAAATTTTGTCTGAATTGATATTTTTATAATCATTCTTTACTGCTTTTTTGAATTGAAAATATTCCATGAAGAATACAAGTTCATACATCAAACTGCAAAACAGAGAAGTAAATAAAGAAAGGCTAATAATTTCCCCCTTTTTTCTTTCCCCATCAATAAAGGTACTCACTGATTTAACACTTTACATGAGAGATTAATATGTCAAGAGATATCGAAATAGCATGTTAACTCAGGATTTTATGATGCCCTAATAGCTCCTAGAGAAAGGGCAGCAGTCAGCTGAGTATACAAAACCTGGGATAATAGAAATGACAATCTTTGTAGAATTTTTTAGTTTGGTGATTATTGAAGGACATTTTCTGAGGTATCTGTACCAGATTCTTATATTATTTATTATATCACCAGAAAACAGACTTAATTATGATTACTACAGAAGCAGGGTTATAAAAGTTTATAATATTTTGACATGTACCTCTGCAAAGTTATAGGAGACGTCAAGCTAGAATTCCATAGTTTTTATTTAATGTAATCTTTCTTTAAATTATAGAATAGTTTTAGATAAAGTTTGCAAAGATAGTACAGAGAATTTCCATATATAACACATTCAGTTTCCCCTATTGTAAACATCTTATATAACCATAGTATTTGTCACAAGAAACCAACACTAATAAACCACTATTAACTAAACTCCAGACTTTATTCAGATTTCACTAGTATTTTCTAATGTCCTTTTTTTTTTTGTTTCAGAATCCTAAGTTCCCACATTACATTTGGTAATTCTGTTTCCTTAGTCTTCTCTAATCCATGACAACTTGTTGTCTTTCCTTGTTTTTGATGACTGAAAATTTTGAAAAGAAATTGCTCAGATATTTTGTAGAATGTCCCTCATTCTGGAGGGACAACGTTTTTCTCATTGTTAGACTGGGGCTATGGTTTTTGAGGAAGAATATCACAAAGGTCAAGTGCCATTCCCATCGCATTATAACAAGAGTACATACTATTAACATTAAGTCGCTGAGGATGTTAACCTGGACGTTAACCTTACCATAGTGTTTACCAATATTTTCCAATCTAAAGTTGTTTTCCTCCCTTCCCAAACTCTATTCTTTGGAAGCCGGTCAGTAAGTGCAGGCCACATTCAAGGAGAAGAGGGAGTTGGGAGGACTTAGTATTTTTTTGAAAAACTTATCTAGATAGGTTTATCCAATTTTCCTGCAGCAAGCACAGGCGATAAAAAGCAAATTATTAATTTTTGTCTCGATTTGGAAGTTGGAATTCATTTCCTCTAATTTGATGAAACATTTGTTTACTTGCTGCCTGATGTAGAAGAGAGATGGATTGATTCAAGAGGAGGTAGGAAAAGAGGAAAGGGAGAGAGGAAAGAGAAATAGGGGAAGAAAACTGAGATACTGGTTTAATTTTATGGCTATATAAACCTTAATATGCTGAAGATGCTTTTATGAGAGACTGTATTTAAAACGAAATTAGGGGACAGTGAACACACAATGCAATGTGCCTCACTGTTGAATTGTACACCTGAAACTTACTGGATTTCATTAACCAGTGTCACCATAATAGAATAAATAAATAAAGATAGATGATAGATAAATAAATAAAATGGAATTGGGGAGGTATTTGGGAACAGAAGATAGGGAAAAGAAAGCACTGGTTGATGTAAAAAAAATCTTTGGTTACAATGTAAGTGACTACAAATTTCATTGCTCTCTAGTATTATTTCAGCAGCTAACGGCATTTTGTAAGAAGCAATAATGTATGTAACATTTTGTATATCATTTGAGTAGTAATTTATTTTCTCATTTATTCAACTCGCATTTACTGAACACATTATTCTGAGGACAGAGGATTGAACAAGTCACATTTTCATAAAGGACTGTTGCTTTTATGAAGCAACAATTCTTGGGGAACAGAAATGTAGGAGGACCACAGAGAGAATGAGATAATTTTGATGGAGGAAAGTCTGAAAAAACTACAAATAATAAAACAAGAATGGGTGCAGGGAGAGGCTACTTTATGTTGGGTGGTTTAAACTCATAATTTGTGTTGTCATTGCTGGTGTTTTGGTTTGTCTTTCTGTGTTTGGGTTTGGTGGATATTGTCGTCTTGGTCTCTACAGTATGAGTCTTGAAGAAGAGAGGAGGGGAGGAGGGGAAAGCAATATAAGCAGTGTGGATCCTACAGGGAATTCTACCAATAACATTTCTCAGTCTCATCCAAATAGAATGATCAAAGATTCTATTCTCAAACTGGGACTCCACTATAGAGATAGCTAAAGAAGTCTACATAACTATAAAGACATAAAAGAATTTTTAACACTAGTTCCAATGCATCCAAATGAATATTTTCTGGTACATTAATCCCCTCCGTATATTAAACATTTACTAAGAGGACACTACACTACTCAAAATTCTCAAAGAAGTCAGATAACATGGAACAAACAATAATGGACTATATAGCCACCAAAATTACTTCTTTGAAGTGACCAATATTCATTCATTCAGATGAATAAAATTTGGTTTCCAAAAATGAATCTTACTTTGTAGTCACTCTTCATGTTATTCTACTAACCACACTTAAGAAGTTTTAGAGACCTTTGCATTTTTAGTTTATTATTTATGTCACAATGTATGGTTATGCTCAACTTAAAATTGTATAGCTTTAATCTATATATATACATATATATAATCTCCATCTAGTATCTCTTTTGCTTCAGTCTCTCTGTTCTGCTTCAACTGTAGTGGTCTCTGTGCTGTGCTGCTCCTGGAAATTTTGACTAGAAATAATATGTATATATA
>NW_006432945.1:5895756-5942204 GCF_000325575.1 Pteropus alecto
TAAAATAGTATATGTAGGTCTTACATATATCTCAGGTACATATATGAAAGATAGCAATCAGAGATATTAGTATAATTGCACACATGTAATATAAACCTTAGTATGATGAAAATGCTTTTTTAAGAGAGTACCTTAACCTAGCAATGTGTAGCCTATTAAAAATGAACTTATTATATAAAAGTTAAAAATTAAAGGTCTGCTCGCACCTATCGAAATAAATTTAACCAATCTTTCTTAAAAAAAAACTACAGTCACAATAGTTTTCATTTTTAATGTATACCATTTACTTTCTTTAAAATTAAAATGACTTACTATAATGACTATTTAATTTTGTAATTATCAATAAAATTATCATGTAATTGCTAATTTAATTATTATTATTATAGTCCTACAGCTTATTTTTAGGAATATTTCTACCCCAAAAGGAAATATGAAAAAATGATATAAATCTTTAGACGTGATAAGAAAACCAATTCATAATTATTGATTCTAACAAAAACATTTGGTTTCAGGGAGTAGATGTGAGAAACTGAACTATGCACATCTCATTGCCTTTGTTAACAGCTCTTCCATGAAAACTTTAGGAAAATTACAAGCTATCCATAGATGAGGTATTGTTGAGGAAGGGCATAGTTGACTAATGACAGCTGCTCAATAATTTGCTGAGCTGATTTTGGGCTGTTCTCTTGCCCTCAGGCAACCAGCACACTTAAATATTCCATTAGAAGTTCATTTCAGATTCTCTGAAACAACATCCTCTGACTTGGAATTAAACCAAATGAGGTAAAAAAAAAAAGTCTTTGTCATCTAAGGATGTGTCACTGATACTTACTAGATCTGGCTACTCCCTGTTATCACCCTCTTTTTTTCCTTTTTTCTTTTCTTTCTTTTTTTTTTTCTTTATTCCCTTTTACCAGGCAGGGATGGCCTTTTGGCACAAAGGTAGAACAGTGATCACACTCAGGTCTTTTCCCTTGAGACATATATAGTTTAGAGGAGAAGAGAGACAAGTATAAGGGCAATTTCCAAACCTTAGGATGAGTGTAAAATGACAGGTGTGATATGGCGTACATTGAGAGGTTCTTAATCTAGCTTTATAGGGTGCTGGAAGACTTCCCAAAGGAGGTAGTCTTAAAATGAGACCTTAAAGTAAGTAAAATTTAACTAGAATAGATCTCAATTGTCCTCCATGGTCGAGTCTCAAATCTTCATCTTCCTTAACCTGTCAGCGGCCTTGACATAGTTGCTTGCTTTCTCGCCTTTGTAAAGCTCTCATCACTTGGCTTCTAGAACATCATATTCTCCTGGTACTACCTGATTGCACTCAACCTCCTTTGTTCCTCAAATGCTCTGAGGAATACTGGTGTACTTCTGGGCTCAGTTCTTCTACTATTTCTATTCTTATGCTCCAGTTTCATGATCTTATATTTTATCTATGTGCTAAAGATTTCCAAATTTATATTTCCAGCTCTGAATCAAGACTCATCTACTAAAGAATCTACTCAAACTCTCCACTTAGATTGCTAATAGACATCTCAAACTTAACATATTCAAAAATAAATATATAATATATATTTGTTTGAATATATATTATATTCAAAAATAAATATAAAATCTCTTTATGCCATCTTTCCCAATCTCTGTTAATGACAACTCTATACTCCAGTGTACTCAGGACCTTCATGTAACCTTTAACCCCCATCTTTCTCTTTTACCTCACATAAATCCATTAAAAAATTATATCAACTCTTCCTTTAAAATATATCCAAAATGGAATCACTGTTACCAACATCATTACAACCCTTGCCCAAGCTACCTTCATTGCTCATCAGCATTATTTTAATAGGTTATTAATTTGTCTGCCTGCTTTTGTCCTGCCCACCTGACCTAATTTCCATCTAGTCTCTCCTCTTCGCTTACTCTGCTCCAGCTATAGTGGTCTCTGCGCTGCTTCTGGAAATTTTTGACAAGACCTAATGGTTGATTTTGATATGGATGGATGAAGGAAAGAATGAATTAAATATAATACCTGAATTCTCATGGCTTATCCCACTAAGGGTCTGGTGATGCATTCACTAAGGAAGGCAGATGGAAGACTGGCTTTGAAGTTGATGGAAGGAGAGATAATGAAGACAGTTTTGAAAATGCTGACTTTGAATTGCCTCTGAGACATGTATGTACATACAATAATCATTCTATATATGAGTGTAGAGCTCAGAAGAGAAACACCTGCACTGTACATTTATTTTTGGGAGCCATTATTAACTGCCGCCGCGAAAGTTGATGAGATGACTGGGAAGTGGGCGTAGGCAATGGAACAGTTGTGAATCCCTTATAAGCCAAGGATAGACAATACTGAAAGCACCTTCAAATATAACAAGAGGAAACCAAGTACTGCATATATAAAAAAGAAAACTAGGAGAGTAAAAGGTATTTGTTAGAATGTTTTTAGTTGAAAATAACAGAATATCCCACTAAATCTAGCTTTAAAAGTAGGGACAAATTATCAGGAAGCAGGCAGGCACTTCAGTGGCTCAGTGAGACTGCATAAAACCCACACTATTTCCCTCTGTCTGCCCCTCACTCTGTTGGGTTTTGTTCTCAGATATACTTAACAAATAGCCTGTACTAGTCCCATTATTTTAGAAAAGTTAACTTACTTAAGCCTCGCTACAACCCTCTTAGGCAGTTGAAACTAATATCATCATTCCCAGTTTACAGATGAGAAAAGGTCAGCACAGAGAGTTTAAGTAATTTACCCAAGTCATAGATAGCATACTGGGGAGTTGAAATTTGAACATCAGACTCCTATCTAATGACTACTCTTGCAGTATTCAAGGTGGCAGGAGTTTTCATAGACTTTGTCCAAAAATAAGTCTTAAGACTGCTCATAAAAATGCCTACAGCACTTGTCAATTAACCCAGTCGAATGTAGCACTTCATTTCTGTGACTGCTTTATCACAGATAATTCTTTAGACACGTACATTTAGAACTTAATATAAAGATAAATGTATTGCTATTTTCATTTTTTTGTATTGTGTGTCACATGTTCCTGATTAGAGTCTAAGCCCTCCAAAAGTAGGGTTTCTTTCTGTCAGTTCTTAATATGGGACTATGTAAACAGTGGATAGCTAAGTGTCAACTAATGTGTAGCAGTGATAACAATAGTTTTAGAGTAAAAATATGACAGACTTCATAGCCTTTCTCTATCATGCATGAGGAATGGAGAAGTGCCCATTATTGATTCTTGTATTTTTGAACAATGCTGGGTTTTCTGCTTAAAGGTTAGAATTTTATAAATTAATTCTACATGTGCAATAAATAAATTCCTGGTGGCCAGTAGTCATAACACTTGTGACTTAATGAGACTCACATTCTAGACAAAACTGGGCAGTGTCAGAACTGGAAAAGGTATTCTGAAAATGATAGGTCACCTAGGTGCAGCGCATACCTCTGAATCATCTGAGGATACCCATCTGAATCATCATTGACCAAAAACCAGTGTATGCCCAAATAGAAACAAGTCCCTAAGCAACTAGGATAGGTGGGAGTGAAAGATGGATAAAGCATAAAAGTAAATTTTCACCTATTTAAAAACTAATCATAATTCATAAAATGTCATTGGACAATTAATTGAAGCAGGCCCTATCATATTCTGAATTTGATTTTAGTCTAACAATTGGAGATGAAGCTTATCGTTTTGTTCTACTAACAGGTGTACTAGTTCCAATTCTAGAGTTGGCAGGAAGCATAACATTCATTCATTCAATTACTCATTTAATCACATGTTGTTGATTCAGCAGACATTTACTGAACACCAGTTTTACACCAGGAACCAAGAATTTAGACAAATATGAACATGAACTTTGTCTTCAGTACTTCACGATCCAGTCTAGCACCTCACATTCTAGTTGTGAATGATTTTAATTGGATAATGGCCATTTAATTAATATCTCTGTAAAAGATTGATTGCTCTGAGCTTGTATGATTAATATAATTCTCCAAATTTTCTGTTTTTTAAAAATTTATATAAAAGGCATCTAAAAAAAAGCAAGTGTAGAATGTGGGCTTTTTAAAAAGGGTACTGCTCTTTCAATGATTGTATAATTAATCAAAGCATTTACATTCTTTTTCTAAAAGAAATGCATAAACCACAGAGAATTGTATATGAATTATTTCATATTCTATAGTACATATAAGATGTCTGATTAACAGTTAAGATATGCAAGAAAATTAGATGAATGGTCTTGGCAGAGATAAAAAGCAACTGCACATGCTCTTAATTCTCTAGCCTATTCCTAGAAGATTTTTCTAAATTTTTTTAATATAAAAAAGGATATCTCAATGAACTAATTCATCTAAACCAAATATATTTATTTTAATGTTTTGTTTTCTAAGTGAATTAATTCGAGTAGTTTTTGTACTTCTGAAATTCAATTAACCATTTATATTTTCTGTGGTTACTAAGAACCACAGCTAATTAGCTATGAATTCACAATCAATTAGGCAGGGTGATGATATTCCTTCTATGGTCTTATTTATTTACCAAAAAGTTCAACTACCATACAATCTTTTTAGTTTATAATCTTCATTTGTTTGTTTAAACACTATTACTGAGTGTAAAATATATGCATGGCAGTATGCTAATCCAATTTAAAGAGTAAGAGATGCTTTGTTTTTAATGTTTATAACTTAGCAGAGGCAATAAGAGATGCAATCACATCACCACAAAACCTAAATGGAGCATCTGGGAAGTCACGCAAGAGACAATGTATGACAGTTGAGAGGAGAGGCGATCTCTATTGAGAGTGAAGCAGGGGACAGAGAAGGCTTTGAAGAAGCTGGCCTTTGAGCTGATATTGAAAGAGGTAGATGAAAGGATGTCCCAAGTTGAGGAAGGGAATGTTGGGAAAAGTTGAAGTGCTCCAGATAGATGTTTGGAAGACAGGCTTAGGCCAAAGAATTGATCATTTGTATACTATGTCATAGAATTTTGAGTCTAGGTGATAGAAAATGAATAATAGTTGAAGAAGAGATAAAATTCTTTCAAATTCAATCAAATAAAACATATAGGGTTAAATGTCAAAACATTATTTATTTTTCCACTTTGCAAATTGGTATCTTGGCATTAAAGATATACAACTTCTCTTATTGGCCAATTATAAATCCACTGTCTCTTTCTCTTCTTTTCCTTCTACAAAGCACTAAACAACTGTAAGAAAAAACCTGTCACTAATCACCCAAGAGATGCTGCTGAAGGTGTGGTTGGGAGGGGCTATTATAAGTCTCCTTTTTCTTGCCAGTGATACATTATTCTAAATCATTGCAATAACTACATGTCAGGACTCATCTCAATGATTCAGTATATGAGTCATAACAACTCGTTTCATGATCAATGTGTTTTACATTGCAAAGTAATTGAATATTTCCATCAACAGTTAACAGAGGTTCGTCCACACAATGGTATAGCCATACAAGGCTCTATTATGCAGTCATTAAAAACAATGATTTAGAGCTATACAAATTGATTTAGAGAAATTTCCTCAAGGTGAGATAGGTAAAAAATACTAATAACTAATTATTGAGTGCCTCATATATGCCAACATTTTCCATAAATTATCCTATTTTAAATTATCAACTAAATTCTATTGTCATTATCTCATTTTAAATTAAGAAACCAAGGCACAGAAAAGTTATGAAATTTTACCAGGTTTCACACACATAGTAAGTGGCAGAACCAGGATTTGAACACAGGAAGTCTTCCTCTAGTCCCAACCTCTAACATACCACCCACTTAACTATACCCTTTGTCCAATCAAAAGTTGGGTTTGCGAAAATCTCTATGTGGCTGGTCATTACCTTTTGTTTATTTGCTAAATGCCAGCATACAGCATTAAATGCCAGGCAATCAAATGGTTACTTCCAAAGTATCATGAAATGTTAGTTTTGGAAATATAAAATATCTGCTTTACTCTTTTTTTTTTTCATTTTGCATATTTTTGAGTAAAGCTATAGAGAGCTATAGTGTAGCTGCTATTCTAAAAAAGAAATAGCATTTCATTTTTCCCTACTTGTCCCATTGTTGCTTTATATATTGTTTTCTCCTTTTGCTCATTGGTTGAAATCTAGAGGTATTATCATTTCTCTCTTTACTTTTATGATAAGAATAATTTTTACTACCCAGAATGGTATAGTAATTATATTTCATTGTAGTAATGAACATGTCCAGAACTTAATAGACAACATGCCAATAGCGTTTAAAGCTAAAATTTGTTCCTTTCCCCACCTCCTGCCTGGCCTCAGGTTAAGAGCCTGCAGGACTCAAGGTGGGGAAAGAAAAGGGGGAGTTGACTCCTTTCTTCTCTATTTCTCTACCTAGTGTTTCTAGTTATCTTTGTGCTTTGTGCTAAGCCATAAAGTTTAATTGCACCATGCTCACAGAACACTCTCTAAATAATTTCAATCCTGGAAGTTTGTTGCAACTTATTTATGGCCCAGAATAAATTTTTGCAAATGTTCTTTCCGTACTAGAAAATAATATGTATTCTACAACCGTTAAGTGCTATCTTCTACCTATGTCAACTAGGCCAAGTTTCTTAATCATATTGTTCAAATCTTTGATATCCTTTCCTACTTTTTTTGTCTGCTTCTTCTGTTATTAATAGAGAAGTGTTAAAGTCTCTTACAACATTGTGCATTTGCCTATTTCTCCTTATACCTCTGCAAAGTTTTGCTTTATATATTTTGAAGTTATGTTGCTAGGTGCATTCAAATTTAGTTTCTCTAGATTCTTAATGAACAAAATCTTATATCAATGTGAACTGATCCTATATCCATGATAAAGTTTTGCCTTAAACTCCACTTAATTTAATAGCATAGCTATAACAATCTTTTTGTATATTTTTATAGGCCAAGCTTATTTTATCCTTTTATTCCCAATATTATTTTATCTTCATATTTTAAATGTTTGTATTGTAAGCAATATAGAGTTAAATTTTGTATTTTTATTCAATCCAATATGCTCTGTCCTTCATTTGGAGTATTTGGTTTACCTATAATGTAATTACTGACATATTTGGGCTAAAACTACTTCTTTTTATTAGTTTTATACTTATCATGTCTTCTATAACTTTCTCTTTTACTGTCTTTTTTTAGAATGAATTTTGAAAAATTATTCCAATTCTTTCCCCACTATCAGTTTTTATTACGGTTACCCTTATATCATTAAAATTTAATACAAATCTGAATCTTTGACTCCACTTATTCTCCTCCTAACTTATGTTATTATCTTATATTTTAACTAAAATATTATATATTCCTAAATATATTATTTTATTTGTTGTTGTTGTTGTTCTATGTAGTCATTTTCCACTCAGGTTTACCCCAGATTTATCCTTATCTTTACTTTCATTCTGCCTATACCTGTCCTCCTGGCAAGAAATCTTTGTCCACCCCATTGTCAAGAAGATAAAGATAAAGAAGCTGTGGTACATATATACAATGAAATATCACTCAACCATAAGAAGAGATGAAATACTGCCATTTGTGACAACATGGTTGGACCTCGAGATAATCATGCTAAGCAAAATACAGCCAGACAGAAAAAGTTGAAAGTCGCATGATATCACTTTTATGTGGGATATAAACCTAAAGGCAACAAATGAGCAGGACAAACAAACAGAGACCATGGACATGAACTATAGGCTAGTGGTTATCAAAAGGTAAAGAGGAGGGGGAGGGGAGAGGAGAAAGGTAGATGAGGTGAAGGGGGTCAAATATGTGGTGACATTAAAGGCTTAAAAATAAATTAATTTAAAAAAAGACATTCTAATCTAACTATGGGCGGTGAACACACATTGCAATATATATATGCCTTACTGTTGAATTGTACACCTGAAACTTACTGGATTTCGTTAACCAATGTCTTCATAATAAAAATAAAAAATAAAATAGAGATAAAAAAAGACATTCTGTTTTTATCAAGAGCTTTATAGTTCTAATCCTCATGTTTAGATCTATGATGTATGATATGAGGTTTCATAGGGTAATTGCTCTAGCATTATTTATTGAATTACATTGGCACCTTTGTAAAAAAGTGAGGTGATGGTATATGTGTGAGTCAATTTCTCGACTCTCTGTTCTGTTTCATCGATCTATTTTCATAAGTATATACCCAAACCAAATGTTTTATAGTGTGAATATGGTGGCATTTGTTTTCAATTTCATTATTTTTCAAGCTTGTTTTTGCCAATTCTTGGTCTTTTGTATTTACATATACATTATAGAATAGGCTTGTTAATTTCCATGAAAATCGTCCGATGGTATATATATGAATGTCTATATGTAAAGTCTCCTAGGATGTATATCAATATATCTATAAATCTACGTCTATATTTATATATCTAAATATATATTTATATATCTAGATCTAGATCTTCCCAAGAGGTTATCCAAATCTATTTTTCATCTTCTGATCCTCTCAGTCACTTCTTTTGGAATTAGAAAATACCTCTAAGAAAAGAGCAGCCCCAAATTCTGGGCTTATCTGTCTGTGTTTTCCTCTTCTCCCAGATGTTGGCCCTATACATGTTCAATGCTTTGTTAGCTTTCTCATGTAAATAAGCAGATCATTTAAAAATATTTTGACCAAACTTTCTTGTTGTTCTAAGTGGCAGAATTATTTCAGTTTCCTGGTCCACCATGACTGAAAGTGGAAATCCCATTAGGATTTTTATTTTCCTTCTTCCATTCATTAGGCCGCCTCTGATTCCTCCAGGATTGATGGCTAGATAGCAGCGGTAAGAGGAAAGAAAAGTCCTACTTGACTGACACCAATATAATCTGCTATTGGTTTCTTCTAATGCCAGAGTTAAAAATTGTCTGTCTCTCTTGAGCACTCTAGTAGGGCTTGGCATATTGCACCTCCCTTTGATTCAGGCAATGTTCTTCATCTAATTATAGATGACCCCCTTCGGCAACCAAAGGTTCATTTCAGGATTTTTCTGCTGAGGTTGCCTGGCTCTTTATAAGAAGCCTGCTTCAGCGGATCTCTTTCAAAACAATTCGAGGATAAAATCTCTACTTCAGATTCCACATCTGATTCCTAAAAAACATTAATCTCTGACCCACTCTCAGGGGAATACACTTCTCAAACACTCCTCAGCTTCTGTCCTATGAACTTCCTTTTTTATGAATGAATCAAACTTAAGTCTCTGTGTCCCTTGAACCCAAGGATTCACACAAAGTTCTTCTAGTGATCTTCCCAAATCCTCTCTCACCGTGCTTAAAGTGAGGGGGAAGGCCTCCCACTGTACCCCTTGGCATGGGTGGGCCTCACAGTGCGAACATTTTCAGAGAAACCTTCGATTTCTGTCAACTTCAAGCCGCTTCACTCTCCATCCTTTAAATCTGAATGGGGGTGAAGAGCTAAGGACAGAAAACTACTTGAAGATACCATCTTCTTTGATCAACTCCTCACTTAAGGATCTGGGATTAATTGGTCCTTATTGCTTAAAGTCTTAGCCTAAATAGAAATATATCAAGTCTCAGTTTACTTGTGCCTTTATAAGGAACAAAACATGAAGAGGATTAACATTTATAGATTACCTATTCTATGCTAGCTCCTATTCTAGTTACTTTATAAATATTCTCTGATCTACTAATCACAGCTTTGTGAAGTTACACTAATGGCTGATTATAATTCATATTAAATTAACATGTACTTTTAGCTGAACACTAGATAAAAGAATTAAGATGTAAGCAAATATAGAAGGAATGTAAAATTAAGAAATTTTTTTAAAATGTGTTTTATATATTTGACTTAGAAATAGTGTATATTTTGAAACTTTAAACTTTTTCTTAAGCTGAAAGTAAATTTTCTGCCTACAATCCAGTCTATTGTATAATGGGTAAATTATACCAAATAATATTTGCCTTTGTCTTCATTCCCTGTGTTTATGCAACCACAGTGCCCCCCTCCCTTTAATTTTTCTCATCTTCATTCCCATGAACTCACTGATGTGATTCCTCATTATCACATTCTGCATTAACAAAACAACTTCTCGGTTGATTTGCCAGCTGGAGTATTAGCCTCTTTCAACTGTCCCTCAACATTACTACACGACCCATCTTCACAGAACACTATCTTCATATCACACTTTAATCCAAAAAATGTTCCAAGACATCCTACTATTAGTCATATCTCCTGGGAGAGGTAATTAAGCACAAATCCACTAATTCTTGACTAGCCATTTGCAAAAACGAAAGATACCACAGCTAGATATCTAAGACACATATTATACCACAGCTAGATATCTAAGAAACATATTATACAAACAAATTCTATTCTATTCTTTATTTTTAGCTTAAGTCTTGGATTCAAACCCTAATCTCAATCTACCCTAATGTAGTTTAGTTTCATTTATCGTAGATTACCTCAGGTCTATAGGGTACTTTTCTGGGCTCTTCTCCAGTTCTTTTCTAGTTTTGCAAGAACAGGAATGATTACTCTGAACAGGAACTTATCCATAGGCTGCCTGCAATTCCACAAGAATTCCGTGAGACAGAAGTGCAAAAGACAGATTTGGAGAAAGGTCCTCAGCTCAGTTCTCTTTATAATTTCTTTACTACCCGCACCAAAAGCTCTAGACCTAGTAGAAGGCTATGCTTCTCTGAGCTTCCCCTAGAAGTCAGAGCATTCATTAACACTTATTATCTACCAATTCTCACTGTACAAAGAGTTTACCATGCTCATTCCAGTATCACTTATATTTGAATATAATATAATTGAATAACAGAGTGCAAAAAAAATGAAAATGTCTTCGTAAATGCCTAGGGACATGTTTGATTGTTTCATTCATTCATTCATTCATTCATTCATTCAATAAATACCCTGGACTGGAGCGTAAGTTTTATCTTTCAATTTTAGAAGAATTGTCTTTCCATTAGGTACCAATTATAGGACCTAACAGAAATAAAGGGCACATTAGATAAGTATCTGGAAAGGGGAAAGTACCAAAGAAAAACCTCTTTAGACAATAAAGACTCAATTTGCCTGTTTAATTCACAAATTCATTCATTCAATATTTTTGAGTGTCAGGATGCATTGGTTTGGGAATTGAACAGTGAAAAAGGTATGGTATCTGCCCTTACAAAGTTAACAATCCAGTGATAGCTGACAGGCCACGTGACAAGAAGGGAACCACATCAAAATGTGGCAGAGCAGAAATAAGACAGCAGAAAGCAAAAGGAGACAAATATTTCAATAGGATGTGACATTTGAGTTAAACTTTAAAAGATGAATAGACTTGGATTTGTTTGGAGTAGAGTAAACAGCATTGGGTAATGTCATGTAAATGTATTACAGATGTATCATAGACCAATGAATAAACTGGAAATTTACATTTGACTCCAGTAACATTTTTGTTACAGGATTTTGTTTTTTAATTTCAGAAAAGTTAGGAAAGAAAAATCCCTCAAATGCCTGGCCAATGACCCAAAAAGATGATCTGAAACAGAATAGAATCTCAGAGGAAGGATCCTGAGAAAGAATGGGATACATTAAAGACAAAATTTTCCTACTTAAATTATGATTTGCAACACCTTGATTATTGCAATATTATCTTAAGGCCTATAACAAATCCTAATTAAATTCGATTTATACAATAAATTTACAAAAAAGAAGTTTTCCACCAGCACAGACTTGTAAAAAAGCCAATTCTTTGTATTTGTGCAGACTTGAAAGGCCAGAAGAGTCTGACCTTGCACATGAGAAAACAAAGAAGTTAAGAAAACAGAGAGAGTAAGTAAACAAAGTTACACAGGACTTGATGGCAGGGGCAAGTGAGCAAGCTATAATTCAGTGCTGCATCTACTAGACTGGACTGAATAAACCAAAACATTGCATGAGTGAAAAATTATGTAGAGCTTCATTAAAACCATTGTCTTTCCACAATCATTATGTTAAGCTAAGCTTTAAATTTTCTCTCCATTATTTACAATGTAAGAACTGCTAGAGCACGTCAGTAGTGACAAATTTTTGATTGAGATAATTCAAAGCACACAATTTTATTAATCAAGTAATTTGCTAAAAACTATCTCCAAAGATTTGGAATTTTCCACTTTTTAAGTTCTCACCATGTTCAAATGAGAATGGAAAAACATAGATTAGTTAAAAACCTCTTCAAAGAGATAATGCATTCTCATTCAAAATGTATAAAGTTGGGCTTCTTTCATTTGAAGTTAATTTTTGTTAGTTATAATTCAAGAAAGATTTCTTGAGGATTCAATATGGGTAAGGACTGCACCAAATGCTAAGAATAAAACAGTGAAAACAAGCATAAGACCTTTTACTCTTGTGGCAAAAAGTTTTGTGAATGATGTGTCTCACAGTTGTTTTCAAAACTATTTCTTTCAAACCTAAGCCTATGTTGCCTTTCAATGTTTCAGTAGTTCTTACTGAAATTAGAAAGACAGATTCTCTAATCACAAACAGATTTGTTCTATCCTTGTCCTCAAGATACTGACTCTTTAATGTTTTACAATTTGATAGATGTAAATGGTATAACATTGGATTTACGATTCACTTACACCCTATAACTTAGGAGGTGGAAATTTCCACATATTTATGGGCTATCTGTATTTCTTCTGTGTTTATCTATATGTTTATTGAGTTGTTGATCTTGTTCTTTTTGATGTTTAGGAAATCCTCATACTCTATGTCTATTAGCCCTTTGTTATCATTTATATTCTTGCACAAAGGCTGAATAGTGCCTGTGTCCCTTAGTGAATAGTGCCTTAGTGAACAGTGTCTGTGTTCCTTAGTGAATCCACTCTGATATATATATGTTAGCCTAACTGTTCTCACCTTTTCCATACTCAAATTGTGTGCCCCAAATTCCTGTCCTGAATTTGCCACCTACTATTAAAGGACATTCATTCCTATTCTAGAAGTCTTAATAATATTTCAAATATGTTATTACATTAATATATCCCTAGAACTTTAAGGAGTGTCTGACACACTGTGGTTATTTAATAGCTTAGATGAATAAATGAATAAATGCTACTATCTGTCCAGGATCTGCATCTCCCAATGTTGGGGCTACTTTAACATTCTTTCACACGACAAGCATATGCTTGGTATTGGCTTGTAATAAGTAATTCAGAGACTATAAAGATAAATTTTGAAATGGATTTAAAGCCTTATAGAGGAAATAACACATTAGAAATTACTATTAAATCGATAAGAATGATAGTAGGATGTACTTGTTTGCTTATCTCCTACTTCTTCCTGCAAAGGATCCAAGTGGTATTTTCAAAAAATAAAAACTAGAATAAAAGTGTGAAATTTAAATATGAATTTAAAAATCAGAATCAAGTAAATATGAATTAAATTAGTATGTCAGAATCAGGAGCCAAAATAGGATCATACATAGTTGCTGTTTCAGATTCCATTTTAAAATTACTGGCAAACAAAAAAGAAAAAGATATAGCATAAATTTCAGGTCCTTTGTTATCAAAATGGAGAAAAAATTACAGCACTTTAGATAATCTTTTTCTAGAATTTAGTTTTAAATAAATTTCCCAAATGACACTTTATACTGGAAGAAATAATGTCCTAGAAAATGTCTTCCACACAGACTTTCAGAATGCACCAAAGACTTGTGTGGACTACTTTCTTGTGTCCATAATAGGCATGTACTAAGGGTTTGGGGAGAATCTGGGAGAAGTTTACCCACTCTACCTACTTCTTTCCAGGGGATAGGGAGGCGAGAGGAATTCCAAAATGAAGAATGAGTTCAAGCTGAAAAAGGAAAAGGGGTCGATCGAATGTTAAAACCAATTCTATGGATTGAGGATAGAGTACAGCACAAGCCCACGTCTAAGAGGGGGAAAACAAAACAAAAGTATGTAAGGGCGAGGATCAGGGTTGCGTGAGAATCTAAGGCTGAGATGATATGTTAGTTACTTAACAAGTCACCAGGGCAGCAACTTGTTACTTCAGGGTTTCTTCTGAAGTCTCTATTTCATGCATGGACCTACACAGGTCTTAAAGATATAAACTTTAGAATATGGAACTCTCTGGTTCACTCCATTCTCCACTAAGATGACTAGGTCAAATAGTATTTGATAAAAGAGGACAGGTATTTCAATTTATTGACTTTCTAATACGTGGTAGGCATTTTTCATATATTATGACATTTAATACTGAAAACATTCCTGTAAATTAAAGTATAATCCTCACTTTCCAAAAAAAAAAAGGAATTATAAATTAATAGTCACTTATTTAAGATTACAGTGAAGAATTTAAATGAGTAAAGTAAGGTTAAAAAAGAATAAAGTACTTGTCTGAAATGACCAGCTTATACATCTGGTGTACCCAAGGATCAAAACCAGGTCTTATCAAGTTAAACAAGTAAGCCAAACAGTTCGACTTTTGCATCAATCTGTTCTTAATGGTAATCTATACCTGAGCTTATGCACGAGGTTTTATAGCCAAACTTTACTTTGGACCAGAGTCTGCCTTCTAATAATAGAAATATTACCCAGGACCTCCACTCCTAGCCTGAGTGACCATGCCCCCTCCTCAGTGGTGTGGTCCTGAGAGATTGTTCACTAAGTGAATTAAAGCCTTTCTTCTTGTTTTCTGATTTTCCTGCACTAACAAATTGGTAGGCAGCCAAGCTTTTCAAACATAGCATCTTTTCAAGTTCCCTCTCATTATTCACTCCCTATTCATTAGGACCTGGGGTTTGAAACCATATTGCTATTTTCCTGAAAAGCTATGTTCTGATACCATACATTTGGGGCACCATGACTTGCCTACAAATTGAATTTTTATTAGTGCTTCTAGGAGAAGCACAGTGATTCTCTGCTCTACAATTAACATAAAACTCACTCTAAACTTTATACACAATGAAAACTAACTACTATTTTAAAAACTAATTTTCTTACTATCACCTAAGAAAGTTTAAGGAAGATATATTTTTCTTAGACATTAAAAATTCTAAGAAGTTAAAACCTAGATTAGTAATTATTTGATAAATATTATGTAGTGAAGCTGATGAGAGACAATATTTTATAGTTAATCATAATCTCTTTTAATGAAAAACTAAAGCACAATAGAAAAATATTCATACTCTACTTTCTTATTCAGTATTATATCCTTCAACAAGGATCTATCAACATTTTAGTATATATAAGATGTTTTCTTTCATTTCCCTTACCAGCCTCTTCCTCTCTGTTTCGTCATTTCTGATGAATTATATTTTTACTTACAATTTTATCTTGAGATCAATGTTCTATTAGACAGTCACACTTAAGGGAAAATTCCAACAGTTTTACTGCGTTGAGTTCTCTAAAGAAGACAAAATAAGTCACAGGAAATTTGGTGCCTATCAATTGAGTCAGATAAATCTTAAAGATATTTCCAAATAGTTCTCTAATTGTGACTTATTCTAATCAGTTCTTGTCTTCTGGACTCTGTGTGAAAGTAGATATGAAATTTATAGGAAGTTTCTCAAAAAGTTTCAACCATTCTAAATTTTCATATAAAATTGTTAGATTCTTGGAGATATAGTAACTGATCTGGAAAATAGCTTTCATTATAGAGGACTCAAATCTTGGATTCTCTGTTGTCCATAACCATCAATTTTTAAAAATTACAACACTGATTTAACATAGATCAAGAAAATGCACTTTAAAATAGTAAATACGGCTTAAATTTATCAGGTGACTTCCTTCTTCAAATCTTCAAGAAGCCTCCGAAAAATCTAAACTATCTATGATTGCTAGACTCCTGTCTTTTAACCTAGCACATCACAAAAGGTGGCAAGTTTCATCAAGGCTACCCCTCTCTCATATTTCTTATAAACTTAGTATTAAATTGTGTTACTGGCTAATGTAAAAATGTCCAGTACCCACCCCCAGCTAACATTCTTTCACACTCTTTAGAAAGGATGTGGCTTTTGTTTATCTCAGAGGCAACTAATATTCCCAGAAATAAGCATCCATGTCTTTCATTACTTAGCACACAAGAATTTGGTTACCATTTCAAGTTTAAGAAAGATCCCTGGACATCCAAACCTTATTTTGTATTTACCTTTCTGAAAATGAATGACATATAATAATATTTAAAAACGTACTTAAATGATCATCATATCAGCCTATTCTTAAGTTTTAGGAAATCCTTACTGGTGAGAGAACTAAAAGAATGTAAAATTGCCTAATGACTACTTAAAATACTCTCTCTCTCTCTCTCTCCCTCTTTGTATTAGAATAATGCCTGAGTAAATGAAAGTGTAAATAAAGAGCCATATTCTTTGCATTTGTATTTGTAATTTATCTTAATGGTAATGCTTTAGTCCTTGATTCCCAAACTAATGAAAAGTGGTTTGATATGTGTATATATATATACACATATATACACACATATATATACACATATCAAACCACTTTTCATTAGTTTGGGAATTAATATATATAGATATATATATATATATTTGTATATTTGGCAAGATTTACAAACTCATATAACAATACCTTATATTCATGTAGCATTTTATATTCCATTCTCATTATCACAATAAACCTCATGACAAAAGTCTTGTAATCTCATGTATTATCTATGTTTTATAATTGAGGAAGCTAAGATTCAGACAAATTAACAGATTTGCCTTAAGCCACAAAGCTAGAGTGTCAGGAGTGGATGCATTTCTGGTCCTCCGCCCAGAGTCTGGTACTACTCCTTCCATACAGGTTGCCTACCTTGGGCAAGTTCTTAGGTATCCTAGAATCTACTCGAGGTACAGAACTTGAGCAAATTACTACGAATACAATTTTAAATGATTGAGAGAGATGATGCATACAATAGTAAAAAGGAAAAATGTGTTTTGGGGTCTACCAACACTTGATTCAGACTCTATTTTAGACAGATCCAACTGTTTTGTACCACAGAAATGTTATGGAATTATTGGAAGTAATAAAAGTAAAATACCTGGCTTACCACGGGTACTTACTAAATGGTAGTTATAAAAAGAGTGAAATGCACCAGCAGAGGTGAAAAAGTCTGGCTCACCATCAGAGCTTTGGAAAAACATTGATTTCTGGGCTCCGACCCAGACACGTAGAATCTGAACCTCCATAGACAGAGCCTGGGAATCTGTCTTTTTATAAGTTTTCCCAGGTGATACTGATGATCAGCCAGATTTAGAAATCCTTGATTAATTTATAGAGCATAAACATTTCTTTTTTTGGCATTAAAATAATGATGGAATATAGGAACAAATATTAAATGCCTTCTATAAGATAGAACTCAGTCCAAGCCCTTAATAGTAATTTATCACAGCAACACAATAAGATAGAAATTACTTTTCCCAAATTAAAGAAAATTGAAACTTGAAGAATTTATAACTGATAGAGCCAGAATTAGAACTTAAGTCTGTCTAAAGCTTTTCATTCCACATGTTATTTTTCTACATATTAATGTTTGCTGAAACTATGACATATGTTGTCACTGAAGTTGCTCTCAAAGTTAATGTGATTATGGCAATGACGTACTTTTGAACCATAAAATTGTTGATCTGATTAATGTCACATGAGGTAAATAGAGTGGAAATATACAGCATTGTGTAAATTGTTAGATTTTCTCTTTAAAGACTATGGTTGTTTACTTATTACTCAAGACGAGGCTTCTGAATATATATCATTTGATTAAAGTGAATCATCTCAACATTTTCCCATAAAATCATATCTCATATGCAAAGAAAGCTCACTCAATCATAAAAATGTGTAGTTATAAATTTGCATATAATTCATGTTGCAGAGTACCCACCGTTTTTGGAGAAAGTTTAACTGTTACAATGAGACATTTGTGATGTTAAGCTTCAGTGTGATAGTTTAATGTCTACATGCATAGAACTCATAGTCATTTATCATTCATTCAATTATTCATATGGAGTGTACATATAAGAATACAATGGTGAATAAAACCACCTAGGTCCTTATGAAGCTTACAGTTTAGTTGGAGAGATGATTATTATGCAAATAATCACACAAATAAGTGCAAAAATGCAACTGTCACTGTACCTCGAAGAAAAGGTATACAGGGCCATGAAGAAGGCCATGGTTAATTTAATGTGTCAGCTTGGGCCATGAGACACATAAAAGTCAGAGCTACTGGGCCTTGGGATGCTCTGATTAAACATCATTTCTGGGTATGTCTATAAAAGCTTTTCTAAAAGAGATTAAATAGTTGCATTGGTGGATAGGGTAAAGCAGATGGCCTTCCCCAATGTGGGTGGACATTGTCCAATCCATTGAGGGCCCTCTGCTTACTTGAGCTGGGATATTAATCTTTTCCCGTCCTCAGTGCTACTGGTTCTCATGCCACCAATGGCTTTCTTGGGTATCCAGCAGATCATGTGACTCTCAACCTCCATAATCACATGAGCTAATACCTTACAATAAATCTCTTTATATATATCCTATTGGTTCTGTTTCTCTGGAGAACCCTAATAGAAGCAATTACAATTGAAAGGCTTTTATGATAAAGTGATACTAAATGTGGTCTGAAGGATGAACAAAATTCATTAGGTAAAGAGGGGTGGGAATAATATGCCAGACAAAGGGAAGAGTCTCTAAAAATGCTGTTCTAAGAAATAAAAAGGTGAGCGTGAGTAACGGAGAGGAAGCTGAGATGGAAAGTGGGTGACAGCAAATCATGCAAAGACTTGTAGGCTGTGGGAAGGATTTTTTCTTTATCTTAAGAGCATCTACAAACATAGACAAGTTTTAAGTAAGGAGATAACTTGTCAAATGTTTTCATAAAAGATCATTCTGGCTGCAAGAAAGAACATCTAAGAAATAGGCAGAAAGAAGATATAAGTGAAGAGACTATGGCTTGAGCCAAGATAATGTTGGTGAATATTTTTAAAAATACACAAATACTAAAGATATTTAGGGAGTAAAATCATAAAGGAAGGCTTTTATAACTAAATGGATAGTGCTATAATTTACTCAAAAGATGAACAAAGATAGGCAGATTTGGTGCGATGGATAAGGAAAAGGCAAAAAAGGCTTAAACCATGAATTCTGATATATACGTGCCAAGTTTGAGGCAACACTAGCATTCAACTGAAAATAGTAGGTCTTTAGATATTCAAGTCTGGAGCTCAGAGGAGTGTAAGCTAGAGATTAAGTATTTGAGCTATCTGCTTACAATTGAGAGTAGGGAGAGAGCAAAGAAAGGAGAAAAGAGGGCCTAAGATAAAGTAGGAAGAAAATACAAAATAGGACAGGTGAAGATGAATCTAAAAAAATGATGACGAATAGTCAGAGAACAAGGAGAAAGGCCATGAGAGTGTTGATTCAAAAAGTCCAAAAAAAACCTCGGCAGTTTCAGAGGAAAAGATCAACAGCAACTTGTGTTACTGAGATATTAAGTATTATGAAGTCTAGAAAATGTACAAACTTGTTATTTTACTCCATGTTCCATAATATATGCCTCTTGTCTTTTATTTCTTTGAATATGTAACTACATATATTTAATTTCCAATATATTCTCTGACTAATCAGGCATGTGACTCTTTCATAAACGAGGGAATTTTTGGATCCTGAGAGGTAGCAACGAAAATAGGAAGCCAGGCTTCTAGATTATATTTCTCAAATTAGAAAATGAATTATTGTCACCAGGTACTAACAACGCACACACATAAAATCTTAAAATCACCGAACTGTAAAATGTCATGTGTAATCAGAAGTATTTTGCAAAGAGATTTCGAAACTTATCAGAGCTAAGGTACATTTGTTGTCTAAAAGTTAAGAGGTGTATGACCCCAGTAAGATCATAAAAACAAAAACTATCTATTTGCAATATGTAAAACACATATTTTTAAAAAATTAAGGAAGACTTAAAAGAACAGGAAATGACAAGGCAGCAAATAAAAGGAAAAATATTGGTGAAATATTATATTAAATAAAAATGAATTGACAAAAAGCATTAAATGAAAAAAAGAAGAAAACTTTATGGTAATAGAGACCAACTAAAAATGAATATTGATTAGTCAAAAATCTCTATGCATGAATTAAAAAGTACTGAAAATTATAGAGCAACATTAAAATAAATTTAGTATAAGAATGGAAACGTGGGGGGAAAACAAAGGAAATAATAGATAAACCTGTGACATACTTTTATAAATAAAGAAAACTAATTAACCAGTCAACCACTAGCTAGAATAGTTAATCAAAGGAAAAATCCCCAAACAATAACAAAAAAAAAAAATGTAAATGAGAAGAAAATATAACCACACCTATATACTAGAAATTGCAATAAAAAAAATTAAATACCTTGTTTCATTCTATTGAAAAACATTTGACTATTTGAACTTAAAAAATCTGTTGTTTTCAGAAAATATAAGGACCATATTTGCAATAAAAAGAAATGGTAGATTCAGAATGATTTTAACAGAATAAAAATGAGCAAGTGGTCAAAGACCTACTTCCTAAAACAGTACCGTATCTACACAGCTTCACAGATAAATTATACCAATCATTCAAACAATTTCAACAATATTTTACTTATCTCAGACCCTACAGAGAGAAAATAGGCTCCCTATTTCCCCGTGGACAATGGCCTCTGTAACTCTCTGCATCGACTGAGGAATTCTCCATTCCTCAGGCGGGCCGCTTCCGGTACGGAAACCGGAACTGCCTTTCCACACTCACTTTTCCAGCCTCTTTTGCAGCTAGAGCTAGGCCGGAAACCCAGGTTCTGCCGGTGGGACGCACACAGCATGGACTGTGAGTTAGCCAGCAACTCAAGAACCAGAGTCTGTGTCAAATAAAATCTGACAACGGGCAGCAGAATTGCAGCTATTTCTGATTTCCAGAGAAAGTGGCAACAGCTCTGGTGGCACCATTGGGAGTCCTGTGTTTCTTGTGTGTGCAATTCAAATCACAATGTTGGGTGCTCAGCTTTGGCACTATGCCATCTTCTTATCATCCTGGAGAGTGTCTTGGGGACATTGTTCCTTGCCGTGTAGTCTCTTGGTCTAGTTTTCAGTATTCCCAGAGATTCTCTGAGCCTCCTAGAGACTTTCATGAATCCATTTTCTACTATTATTAGAAGTTGTTTCCATTTCTTCCAGGTGAGAATCCAGACTAATACACGGTAAAACACTGGTAACAAAAGCTGACAGAGATATCTTTTAAAAGTATAGATGAATCCCACATGTTACCAGTTTTAACATGGAAATCATTTAATTGTAGCAGCTTATAAAAAGAATAATTCACCATGACTCAGTGGTGTTTTCCCAAAGAAAGTTTTACACTATTAGGAAATCTGCTGCTATAATTAATGTAATTAAGAGGTCAAAGGAAATAAGCCATTTAATCATGATTATAGATGCCAAAAAGACATGTGATAAAATTAAACATCCATTACTAATTCAAAATAATCTTCATAAAACTGAAAGGATTGTTTCTTTAACCTACTAAAATACATTTTTCGAACTCATTTAATATATCTAATCTAATCATGACATATCTATCTAATTATTACCATAATGTTTGAAGAACTGAACAAAGTAATTTGAAATAGAAGAAGACTCATAAGAATTGAAGAATAAGAAAGAAAATATCACTTACTTCAGATGGTATGATTATATACTTGCAAATTCAAGGGTATCAACTGACATTCATTTGTAAATAAAAAATAATTAAGCTGGCTAGATACAAATTAATATACAAATATCAACATCAATGGCTTTCTTACAACCAACTTTCCTTACAACCACTTAAAATGTAGTAAAGAAAAAATTTGATTCACAATAGCAACGACAACAAAAAATACAGGAATAAACTTAAATGCCTAAGAATTATGTGATGAAAACTATAGCTAAAAAGACATTAAATAAAGTTGAGTAAATAGTAAGGCATACTTTTTTTTTGAAAAGATGGTTGTGTTATAGTTGTGTTTATTTTCCTTTTTATTTTATAATGAGATTCATTCTTAATAAAAATACAAATATGTTTTTTGAGAGAACAAGACAAATCTATAAAATGTCTGTAGAAAAATAAAGATAGGAGTAACAGGTAAATAAAGAATGAAGTACTAGTCCTTCATATATTTAAATCTGTTATATAATTACAGTAATTAAAGAGACCCAAGGAGATAGAAGAATTTGTATATAATAAGGCAGCATTTTGCCATAGTGGTTAATGGCAAATCATACAATATATGGATATTTTGGCTATCTGTTTTGACAACTGTTTGGCTCTTTGATAAAGCAAAAGAAAAACCATATTCCTACCTAATTCTTTAGAGCACAATAAATTCCAAATATATCAAATATTTAATGTAAATAAAATGAAAAAGTAAAAGTTTCATATGAAAACCTGAGAAGAGTTTAGTGCAGAGGCCATTTTTCATATTCAAACCACAGAAGCCATAAAAGAATTCGACAAATATGAAAGCATTAAAATAAAACACTTCTAAACAATGACAATATGTATATACAAATATAAATGTATAAATAACTACAAATATAAATATGTATGTTATATAATTTTTACATGTGTATGTGCATGTATGTATATATAAATGCCATAACTATGTCAGATAAGAACACATTGGGAGCATGTCAACCAGGAGCTTACCCTGAGAAAGCCTGAGCTACTCCTGTGGCTAAACCCTGAGTAAAGTAGAAAGGGAGATGGTGAAGCTCATTCTCTTTCATTCTCTTGTCAGTATCTCCCTATGGGGAACATGAACCATCAAACTGTCCATGAGAAGGAGGTACAGTAAGAGCTCCCGGAGAACTGGGGCCTATTCAAAAGCCTCAACCTCCAGTTCTGAATGTCTGACCTTCAGCTCCAGGGTCTCTGATGGGTACAAATAGGCAACATCTTAGCTCAGGTTCCTCAGGAAACAGCCTCTGAGATGGAGACTTTCACAAAGTAAGTATACCAAAGGATGTTCTGGAGAACAACCTCCTTAGAATGGGAAAGGAAGTAATATTGGGCAGAAGAGAGCCACTGAACTTCAGGAAATTCAGTACAGGTGTTAGCCACAAACCCTCCCAGCAGTTAAGGAAATGAGTTCCTCAGTTCCAAGTGGGGATGCGGCAGCACTCTACACAGCATCTACCACACAGCGAAAGCATCTTGGAAAAGCTTTGGCTCAGGGCAAAGATGAACAAATGTAGACAATTATTTTCCAAATATATAATTTTTGTCATTTGAGTCTATTGAATAATCTCATCTTTTCATTTTATTCACTGCCGTTTCCCCATATATACATATACAGGTACGTACATAGAACAATACTTTAGATTCAACAGATGACCAGTTAAAAGACGTTAAATGAGGCATTAGTATCCAAAATTTATAAAGAACTCATGTAACTTAACACCAAAAAAACACAAACAGTCCAATTAAAAAATGGGCAGAGGACCTGATTAGAGATTTCTCAAAAGAGGACATATGGATGGCCAATAGACATATGAAAGAATGCTCATCATAATCATCAGAAAAATGTAAATTAAAACCACAATGAGATATCATCTCACACCTGTCAGAATGTTTATCATCAATAGATCAACAAACAACAGTGCTGGCGAGGATGTGGAGGCGAGAACCCTTGGGCGCTATTGTGGGATTGCAAGTTGGCGCAGCCATTATGGAAAGCAGTATGGAGGTTCCTCAAAAAATTAAGAAAAGAAAACTACCTTATGACCTCACAATTTCACTTCTGGGACATTCAAAACACTAATTCAAAAAGAAGAGGTGATATATATATATATGGAATACTACTTGGCCATGAAAACGAATGAAATTTTTCCATTTGCAACAACATGAATGGACCTAGAGGGTATTATGCTAAATGAAATAAGTCAAACAGAGAAAGACAAATATCATATGATTTCACTTATATGCTGAATCTAAAAAGCAAAATAAATGAACAAACAAAACAGAAACAGACTCATAGATACAGAGAACAAACTTCTGGTTGCCAAATGGGTTGGGGGTTGAGAGGCTGGGTGATAAAAGGTGAAGGTATTAAAAAGTACAAATAAGAAGTTACAAAATAGTCACAGGGATGTAAAATACAACATAGGGAATATAGTCAATAATATTGTAATAATTATGTATGGTGCATGTGGGTGCTAGACTTATTGAGGGGATCGCTTTGTAAATTATATAAATGTCTAACCACTATGCTATACACCTGAAACTAATAAAAAAATAATATTTTAAAAAAGATGTTCAATGAATCGATGTGGCAGAATTAAATTTTAATTTTCTTAAAATATAAATTTTAATCAATTGGCCAATATTTATCAATATTTTTAATGTATATGTCCTTTGGCTTTCTAATTGTATAGCTAGGAATTTTTCCTACAATTATATTCACATAGGTGAGCAATATTACCTCCAGCATTATTTATAATTATAAAAGACTAGAAACAATATAAAACCTATACATATGGAACTGACTAAAAACTAATCACAGATGGATATGATGGAGTACTACGCAGCTGTTCAAAAGGAGGCAGTAGGACGTGCTGATGAGGAACTATCTCCAAGACGGCTTTTGTAGTGATAAAAGTGTTGTGCAAAATAGTGAGTATAGTGTTAGCACATTTACAAAAATAAAAAATTATACAGGAATAAAAATAAAAATCCAGTAAAACCATAATAAAAACTAAGGGAGGGTCTCCTGCTAAATTTCTGTTAGTTTATCAAAGATATTTGTCATGTTTCTGACCTCATCTATTAACAAGGTTTCTGACTTTTCTCCTTCCTAAATGCTATCAGGGTAGTTATATCATATTTACTGAGAGTCTATATTTGTAATATTTGCTGGTTCTAGGCACTTTTAAATTTAGCACTTTGCTTATCAATTTTACAATTTAATAAATATCTCAGTTTCCATTATATATAGCTATGTAGATTTTCTTAATTTACATACATTTTCAAATTAAGTTATTTTTCTGATTTGATCATTTACTTCTACTAGAGGCATCATAGAAAAATTTAAAGCTGAAGCAAACTTTAGAAAGTATTTTCAGTATACGGAAACTCGGTCCCATAGAGATTAAAAGCATTAACAAAGATTTAGCGCTAATTAGTAGCAGAGGCTGGTAGAATGCCACATATCTGACCACAGTCGGGTCTTCTTGCTAGTCGGAAATAGCCTTTCACTTAAGATTTCATCTGGCATGAGTTTCCTGATCAGGAGAGACAGCTAAAAGTAAACTGTGAATCGATGAGAAGACAAAATATTAATCACCCAGTATAAATTTGTTTATTTTATAATACAGCCAAAGTAATCATCCATCATCTGGTTTACGTCTGGACTAACTAAGATGGTTTTTTCCAGTGTGGATCTGTATAATATAAACCTCCTGAGGAAAATTAAGAAAACTTTTCTAGCAGAACTGTAAAAAGTAAATCCTCATTTAAATGTTTGACTTTTTTTCTTAAATGAGTTTATATTTCTGTCAAATAGGATGTTTGAAAATATATCTAAAAAGCCTTTCTCTAAAAATTCTATCAGAGCCCAAGGCTCATTTTATAGTCAACAAGAAGATTTTCTCTTTTTTTCTTAGCTCAATGGTAAAGACTATACAGTCTCTGGCATCGGAATGCCCTGGTTCAAATCCCAGTTCTGCCACTTAATACATGTGTGACATCAGACAAATGAGTTGGTCTCTCTGTGCCTCAGTGTCCTTAACTGTAAAATGTGTATGGTAATAATGCTACTTACTTATCTCTATGAGCTGTTTTAGAAATTAAATGAGTTAATATGAGGAAGCTTATAATAGAACCACTAAGCCTATGTGAGTTACTATTACGCAGAGATGTGGCCATGCTCCTGAAGATCTGTGATAACAGGAGAGGCAGGTGGTCCAGATTCTTTCTTCCTCTCTTCTCTCATAAAGATTTATTGAGCATCTATTTGGTTCAGTTTACTCACCACTCTTTGGAGAAATGCATTTCTGTGTGAGGATATCAATTCTGTAGACTTCTTCATCTCCAACATATTTGTTCTTTACCTCTGCTGAGTGCCCTTAGCTAGGTTAGAACAAAATTAATTTCTCTAGCCTTTGTGATAAAATTGCTCAGCACCATCTTGATTCTATTTCTCACCTACAACTGTGAATTTGTGAAATGCCAAGCTTGAATAAGACATGGAGTTCCTCAAAAAGGAGCAAAGAAAACCCACGACGACTACATTTTTTGCTTCACATTTTAAATCTTTTTGGATGCTAGTACTCAAACTAAATTCCAAAACACCGAAATTAAAATATTTAAAAAGAAATCAGAAAAATTATATGCACTAGTTTATTTTAGTGTTTTATGTGGCCTTAGTCCTAAGTTACTTTACTGCGATGACAGCAGTGTTTAGCCTCAGTAACCCTCACTGACAGCGGCTCATTCCTTGGCACCGGGAGGAGCCCCAAGCTTATACAGCCTGGTTGTTGTACACTCAAAAAATATTTAAGATTAGTCCCTGCGTGAGAAAACCTGACTTTCTCTGAAATCTCACCAATCATTACAAAAGAGACTTGATGTTTTCCCATATTATGTAACAATTATAAAAATTTTACATGACATTACAAATAAGGAGCATGATACACACTTGGGTATTTAATATAGAAAGAAGAGATTTCCTATAGAAAAGCCTGATGTGATCCCCAAATCAGTATTACGTGGTAGAGTTTCCTTGAATTTCTTCCATGGGGGACTGACTCTAACTGGAAGTATTAGAAGCCACCTTTAGAGCAGTTCACCTGCCACACAGTCTCATGAATGCAGAGATGCTGACCAGGACATGAGAACACGTGTGTAGAGTGCCTTACTCAGGGCTTGCATACAGAAAGAGTAAAACAGATTTCATCTGTGATGAATATTAACAACATTTAAATACATATAAATATAACACCTAAGATGTACAGAGTGTTGACTATATGCTAGGCACTGTTCTAGGCATTTCACATCTATTATATTTTTATCCCTCTTATAGATGAGAAAACTAAAAGAGAAATTAAGTAATTTTTCCAAGGCCAGACAACAAGAAATTAGCAGAACTTAAATCAAGAGCCCATATTCTTAACTATATAGAATCCTACTGCTAGGTAGCTTATTTGTATAGTTGAAAAAGCAAATATGCAAAATATGTAAATAATTATATCTCAGGTTTGTAAGTCACTAGCTGTATGGCCCTGGTCCTCTCTGAGGCCCAGTGTTATTTACAGAATAGACTTCAAAATATGCATCAGACAGAGCTGTCATGAAGATTAAATTACACTCTATACTCTACCTCACGTCATATAGATATTCAGTAAATGCTATAATAGAATGAATAATTATACAAGTATTAATGAAAGCACTATAATTTTGACTTATTTCTTCAAATTACTTTAAATTGAAGACAATTTGATACTGGCTATTTTCCTCTATCAACAATTATTGCCTATAGAAGAGAGACAACCCCATGGTAATAATGTTTAAAGTGTTTTCTACTAAACAGTACAAAAGACGGAATGATGTTTTATGACATAAGTGGGTATCTTAGTTTTCTTTATCTTCTTAGCACAGCGCTTCTTACTATAAAGCTTAAAAACTTTCGATTAAAACTGCCATATATAGTATATATCAATGGTTCAGTTATTCATTATACATTTCACCAAAAAGCAAAGGTATGTTATCATCTGCATAAACAGACCCTCCCCAACCTACCTGTAATTCTCAATCACTGAACCTAGTTCAATGCCTTCATATAACTTACTTTAATGTAAATATATGCATTTATTCCATATTGGTTTATCTTCTGTCTTCCCCTCTATAACATAAGCAGGCCCCTATTTTTGGTAATCAGTGATAATCGTTAATGCCTATAATGCAAATAGATGACTGAGCAAACATGGTTCCAAGAAAACAAAAGGATAAAAGCTATAGATAACCTGTCATTTGCCAAACATCTATGGAATAATTGCAATGAGCCAGAGATTTACATCTACCCTCAATGGTAATGTTTACTCATAAAATCAGTCTTTCATTGTCTGATTGATTTGCTAGATTCAATTACGAGCTCTGAATTTTGACTCAGACATAAGCTTTGTATCTTTTATTCACAGAAGACACCTAGCAGGTATTTTGTGAAAATATATACAGCAATCAAAAGAATAAATATTGTATACGATGAAGAAATATAAAATATATACGAGATTTACCCTAATGCATTAGGACTGCTTAAAGTTAAATTTTGGAAATGAGGAATAAATTGACTAGTAAGTATGAAATGCACCCATTAAGTCACTTCACCATTTTTATTTTGTCTTTCTAAATCAGTTTTTACATTAGAAAAATTGGTAAGGAAGTTGGATGTGGGCTTCTTTTTTAAATAGATTTTTTTTCTATTTGCTTCCAAAATAAATTGCATGAATCACTTATAAACAAAAACAGCTGATTTACAGAGTAAGGTTTTGCTTAACTGCCAAATGAAAAATGTAAATTTAAAAACAGTGTTGCAACTCTTCAAATAATCTCTGAATGGAATCAAGTAAAACCACAAAAAGGAGACATGTTCTGGACTGTTGAATGTCATAATTGCCCTATGATCATCTCCATAAAAAAATATATTTTTCCAACAGCCAGGAGCCAAGGATTGATCTGAGAATAGTTTAAAGTATAAAATTAAAAAGATAAAAATGGAAGAGTGGAAATGCTAAGATATGCAAAGTCTCAATGGCATGGCACAATAATGACCAATCGCATGTTAAGTAACAGATTTCAGGAAACCTAAATATGCTGGATTTAAATGTTTTCCGATAATTCAAAGGAATCCATATATTTTATTTATTTTCATTACCAACTTATAAGTAGATGAAGAAACTGATGAATAACAAACATAAGACTTGTCCAAGGTTGTAAGGTCAGTCTCTCAAGTAAAATGCTTCTTTCATTAAACTATGTTGGAAATAATGATGGGATTTTTGATATGAAGATTTAAATATTTTAGAGCACATCAAATTAGGGTATGTAAATACGAAGTACATGATAAGATAGAAGGAATAAATATAAATATACTGAAAAAAGTGTCTTGTATCTGTGATGAAAATTAGGCATTTTTAGTATCTAACAGAACACAATCTAGTATCCCACATTCTTTTGGTGACATTTTTTTTCTAAATAAATTTTTATTAAAATACTTATTCCTTATGATATGGTAATAAGCATTCATTTAGAAAATACAAAAATATAGATTAGCAAAAAGCTGAAAATAAAAATTACCTTTAGTCCCACCACTAAGAGATTGCCACTCCTAAAAAAAAAAAATTAAGTGCCTGCTAAGTACCAGACACCACTGTTTCTCAGACCTCATCTCCAAAGATCCCTCGACTCCCTTCCCACCAGGCATACTGGCCTTCTTGCTGTTCCATGAACATTTCTAAGAGTGACCAATTTACTCCTTTACAGTTATGCATCTAAAGACATCAAAAATTTAATAGTTCTTAGTATATAGTGATGACTGAACACATGAACACTATTAGTAGTATTTATTATTAAATCATTAATATTTCGAGAAAAATTATCTCTGATTTATTGTTTCTTAGTGCAAATTATTTTTTTCCTCAAATTACTAAGCAATTCTTTATTGAATTAGTTGATCGTGGCCTTTGCCTATTTACCTATTGGTACGTTTGATTTTTTTCATTTGCAAGGGATCTTTATTTAATAAATATTGTAATTATTTACCAAATAAATTGTCTTGGTGTGATTCTCCTTTTAATTTTATTGTGAGCATTTTTAAAAATACCTAAGGATTTTAAATAATTTTCTCTAGTCAACATTTTTTATATAACTTTTATCTTGATCATCACATATTCATTTGTTTAATATTTTGAGCACAGACCATGATTTAGGTATATATACTAGGTATTGTACTAGGTGTTAGAGATAGAGCAGTGAACTGAAGAAACAAGGATCATAGTCTCGTGATGGGTATTTTTGAGAGAGGAAGGGAGACAATAAGCAGGTAGTAAATAAATTTTAAAAATTAGATTGTAAAAAGCACAATGGAGGAAGTAAAAGGAATATATGATGGAGAGAGTAACTAGGGGATATAATATTTAAGCCGATAGCTGAGAATAAAAAAAAAAAATATCCAGCCATGTAGAGGAAAACCATTCTGGGTAAAGATAACAGCAAGTGAAAAGGCCTTTGGGCAACAAAAAATTAGATGTGATTAAGACACACAAAGCTCAGTGTGACTGGATTTCTTATTGTGTGAGAAAATATTGCAGAGGTGGGTAGGAACTTGTAGGCCATCGTAAAGGGTTTAGGTATCATTTCAAGAGCAATGAAAAGCCATTAGACTTGACAGGTGGAATGTGATGGCTAACATCACTTTTAAGAGTCTACATTTAAAAACTAGGAATATTAAAATTGACATATGCTCAGCCTAACTGCTTCATGTGTAGCTGTTGGAACTCATTTAACTAGAAATCTATAGGTAGGCAAATCTCTAGAGGAAATCACTCAAGATTCCATCTCCATAATGCCATCAAGGGTCCAGGATTTTCTTAACATTCCTTTCTCATATCATCAATATGTTGACTTGTACAAGATGGCCACAGCAGCTCTAGGCATCATAGCTAGGTGACTCCATCAGGGTCTGCCATCATCATTGAACTTAAAAAAGAGCTTTACAAATGTATATAGCTTTGATTTGGAAATATAAATTTTAGGAAGTGACTACAAGATGAAATAAAGGTCATCCAATTTTTAAAGTTGATGTCACAGAAGATATATCTGCTCACTTATTTAATAAATATTTATTGATCACTAGTAGTGCTATTTTAGGCACTTTGAATATAATCGTGAAAAAGGCATACAAAACCCCTCTCTTCATGGAATTTATATATTTGGTGTGGGAGACAGATAGTAAACAAAATACGTAAATACAATATGAAGCACATGAGATGCCCATAGATAATAAATCTGAGTGGATTGTGAGCCTATTAACTCCTATGGAGACTATTAATAAAAAAATAACTTTTTATTAAGGATAAGTTTGGTTTCTAGTATGGTCATATGAAAAGATCCAGGGGGTGGCTGGAAAAGGATTTGAAAATTGGATTACAGGATAGACATGCAGCTTTAGAGTCAAGAACCCTCGAAGCTCTTGTTGAAGCAAATGGAAAAAATGCAAACCTCTAAGACAAGAGAGTCGTTTCAAGAGTGAGAAAAGGGTCTAATGCTATTTCTGAATACGAGAGGAAAAATAAATGCTTTAGATGTTTGCAAGGGAATCACTGTCCCTAGGGTAGAGTGAGAAATTAGTTAAGAAATGAGTATCTGACATTATTCGGCCTGCAGCATTCAACCTTTAAGATTTTTACCAATGATTGTGAATAGCAGGCAAACAAATATGCATTGTCTTCAGCAAAAGTCTTATGGCTCATGTGATAATTGTTGTTTTCTTACATCACTACAAATGAAGTGAAACTGTAAGGGGACTAGAATTAATATGTGAACAAGTAAAAAAGAGGACAGCTAAAATCAAGTCCTTATTTAAAGGCTGAGGTTTTAAAGGTTTTTTCCTAATTAAAAAAAACTTTATTTTTCTGAGAGCAGTTTCAGGTCATAGCAAAATCAAGCCAAAAGTACAGAGAATTCCTTGAATTACCCCCCACACACTCGCCTACTATTAACATCCCCCACCACAGAGGTACGTTTGTTAAAATTAGTGAACCTACATTGACATATTGTTCATCCAAAGTCTATAGTTTATTATAATTTTGAACAAATTTATCTGAGTAGTTATGATATATACTACTATAAAAAATAAAGAAAAAGAAAAATCAATCAGGGAATTGAGTTCTTTGAAAAAAAGAAGATTAATGTTTTATAAGACTTAGAAATGGATATTATTCGTTATTTTTTCATGGCTTTATTTGACAAGGATTTTTTTTTTTTAACATTTTAATTAAAAAAGGATTTACTAAAGACTAAAAAAGAGGTCTTTTAAAAGTAGCATTTCTTCCTTTCAAGGAACAGACACACTCTGTGGCATGACCTTGCTAAAAATATCTCTTAAGAATAAACCTGATGCAATATGGCAAAGCTTCCTTTTCTAGCCAGTATGCCATGAATACAAATGACCAGAGGCAATCTGCACTCTCTCTGAGTGAATCACTAAATCAATCAAAGTAGAAGGGAGGGAAATGGAGTGAGATTCTTTGCCTGAGTAAGTGGTTATGAGCATCCTTCAATGTCTGAGTGGTAGAACCCTGCTCAAAGTACTAAAAAAAAACAAGTCTCTCTTAAAAATGTTAGCTCATTTGGAATTTTGGGTATTAAGAGTATTGTTCATTTTCTTTTAACTCATATGAATGGCTTATCACTTCCAATAATAAACATGTCATTTCTTTTCAGTATATTCATGTAAGTTAAATCTAAAATGAACACTTCACATGTGGCTTTTTAAAAACATTTTAACCTCAAACATAAAATATACCTAATGATCTTCACACATCATAGAGGGAAAAAAAAGTTGATAAAAATTCAAGCAGCAAAAAGGGGCAGTAAAAACTCAACAGAATACTCGAATGTTTTTAATATGTTTTCTTGTTTTCCTTTCAAACAGTCAATTTACCGACAAATTTCAGAGACTAATAAATTTTATACAGCACATGCACACATTTACCTAAAATACACACAGCACACTAAAGATATACAAAAGCGAGTTATAAATTTTACATAATCAAAAATTATTTATGGTGATACATCATGACATAATAATCATAATACTTTTCCAAATAAACAGGTTTAGCCATTTTGATTTGCTTTGAGACATTTAATATCTACCCCCAATGACCAGCATCTCAAAATGTACTATCATTCTATTTTATTGTCTCGGATTTGTCAAAATTATTTAATAAGTCCTGTCACAATAGCTCTTCCTCATGCCCATACTTGGGCTTCCTTTCTAAACTGGACTTCCCTTCTAGATGACTCAAAGTGTCATTTTCTCCTTAAATTTTTTCTAACTCCGTAAGTACATAGAACTCTCTCCACTCTAGCAGGCTACAGAATTTACAAGTCAAACCAAGCAGAACAGATGTTTTTTATTGAATTTCCACTATGAAACAGATTGGAATTTCTTTAAGATCCAAGTAGTCTAAAATGTGATTATTCTCCATGCCCTCTTTTGTCTTCGCTTTTGAATTCAGTCTTGGCAAACAACAGAATACACTTCATACATAGTAGGTATACGAATAAGATCTGATGAGGAGGAGGATGATGATACTCAACTTCAAAATGAACTCAGGATTACAATGTAAAATTTTAGTACACTATCAGAGTCGGAAAATGGATTCTTACATGGCATCTCACCAAGCTTGAATTAGTAGTCCCAAAAATCAATTTAAAATTTGAGTAGATACAACCTACTCGTTTAAAATGAAACAAAAAAATTGGATTAAAATTTTTTAAAATCTATGCTCTTATTTCACATAAGACTCAGTACAGTAAGTGGGAGTGTCAAAAATGGAATGATTAAATATGACTAGAGGAAAAGCTTCCGGGATGAAATGGAATTTTAGTCATTTGTGTCTCATGTAGAATCACATAATATGTACATTAAGCAAAACGGCGAAATAAAAACGTGAGTCGCTTTTCTTCTTGAAGACTTTTACAAATTGCGGTACCTGGTGTAGTTTTATTTCAAGTTTTATGCTGTTCTTTTCCATCAATGCTAAGAATGTATGGATGGCTTCATTAAACTTTTTATTCTCCACTTTGCTGCGGCCACCACCAAGCAATAGATACTAAACAAAAGCAACGGACGGGGAAATTAAAATCATTCTTCCTTTACATCCATTCCATCCAATTCCTCATCAAACTGTGTCCCAAAATAAGAATAGAAAATTAGCCCTAAATGCAATGTTGTACTTTGATCTACGGTCACACCTCATCGTCTTGGAAAATTAGCCCTAAATGCAATGTTGTACTTTGATCTACGGTCACACATCATCATCAGGGCAGAAAGACAAAGAAAGCAAACTTTAAAAATCTTCCTCTTATTTGTAGCTTCTGTTTAGGACAGGCGACTACAATGGTGGAAACTATACAGCAAAGAAAAAATACATTAAAGCAGATGTTTAGCATCCCTGCACATCTTGGGCACGTCTGCTTTCCTTGTTCATCAGAGGAGAGGAAATGTTATAGTGGGGATAGCTCCAGCCCAAACTGACTACAGGATAACTGCCTAGGAGCAGTATCGTGGAGAGAAATTTACCGCCTTCCTCTCCAGGAAGCAAAGGGGCGCTGGTGGTGTGGAGAACAGTATTTCTTACGAGAAAGTCGTGACTTCTTCAAGGCTTTCCAAAGACCTAGGGACCAGACACGGCGGCGGCGGCGGCGCTCTAGGGGATTCCCTACGTGCGCTCCGCAACCGCGGGCACTCGATTCCCGTAGACGGAGCACAGCGCCCCGCTGCCGCCGCCGCCCTGTCCGCCCCAGGGGGATCGGCCTAGAAAACCGTCTCTAGGAAAAGCTGGGACGAAGATGGGCAGGAAGGAAAGGAATCTGGCGCAACCCCGGGCTCCAGGGGCAGAGGAGCTGCACGAGGTGGGGGAAGGGAGATCGGAGTAGGGAATGCGCTTTTTGCACCCACCTCGGGGAAGCCGAGAGCAGCTTCCTGGGTTTCTGATTCTCTCATCTGCGTGGGTAAAACTTCCAGCCCCCGGCCGCTCTTACGCAATTATTTAGCGAGGGGCGGGAGTCGGGCTTGCGGGTGGGGGTGAGGGGTTAAGGAAAGGCGGAAAGAAACCGTCACGGCATCACGTGGGCTTCGTTTTCACACATAAAAGGAAGGTTCTCTCCGTTAGCTTCCAGTTGTTAAAGGACTTGCAGCAAGCGTCAGGAGTCCGCCCAGGAACTCCGCCCAGCACCTCCTCCAGCCTCACTGCAGCGAGTCCGCACACCGCGCCGCCGCCGCCGCCCGCCCGCCGCCGAGATGCTGGCCCGCGCCCTGGTGCTCTGCGCCGCCCTGGCGCTCAGCGGTGCAGGTGGGTACCTGGTCCCGCTCGCCCCGCGCTGCGGGCTCTTTCTGCTCTGACTTCCCGGGGCCCCCCCTTGCTCCGAATACTCTCCGAATAGGGAGGCTGTAGACTTTGTAGAGAGCTTGGACCACTTGGATCCAAAAGAACGGGTGGATATCCCAGCTTTGCCACCAGCTCCGATCATCAGTTACGGGCCAGTTACTTTAATCGGTCTGGGTCACACTTTTCTCCTCTGCTAATTAGCGATAGTGATACTAATTTGGAGATTGTCATTATAAGAAGACAGGATCTGATCAATATATGTGAAAAGTTTGTGTGTGTGTATCTCCTGTTATTGACTGGGAGTAATTGTTTTAAATACCCTAGTTAGTGCTTTCTTGCCCCCCAAAACCACATTATTTTAACATAAGCACGGTATTTTAAAAGTAAGCAGTTTTAACTCTGCAATTTTCCCTCAATTTTGATTAATGTACTAGATCTATCCATTTTAATTTTGAGAGCGCTACTTATTCGAACTTCTTTAAAATGCTAATTTGGACACTGAAAAAGTGTCCAAAGAGCTTAGCAACATGATTTCCAAGAATGAATATTCTGCTACCCTCATTTAGAATAGGAAATTGGTATTTCTACATTATAATCATTCTGTGAGGCAGGTTTAAAAAAAATTGTTTTCCCATGACTATCTGTATATTTCTTGAATTTATTATTGTAAAGTTGACCCGTAATAAGTAAAACAAAAGTTTAAGTCAAGATTAAGACACTGAAGAATGATTTATTTACTGACCTTACTTTCATTATAGCAAATCCTTGCTGTTCCAACCCATGTCAAAACAAAGGTGTATGTATGAGTGTTGGATTTGACCAGTACAAGTGTGACTGTACCCGAACAGGATTCTACGGTGAAAACTGTTCAACACGTAAGTTTGCCCTTGGGTGTCCTCATTTGGAAGGGGGGATATATACAGTTATCATTTTACAGATTTGTATCTTAATATGGGCCCCATTAACTTGTCATTCCTTTTTTTTTCTCTTATTGCAGCTGAATTTCTGACGAGAATAAAATTATACCTGAAACCCACTCCAAACACAGTGCACTACATACTTACCCACTTCAAGGGTGTCTGGAACATCGTTAATAATATTCCCTTCTTGAGAAATGCAATTATGAAATATGTGCTGACATGTAAGTATTGTCTCTTTCTAAGGTTTTCAGCTTCCTCAAAGAAAAATAATGCCTTCTGATACTACAGATTACTAAACCTAATCCAAAAACAGACTTCCAAACTTGTCAGAATGACTTTAAATGTACCTTACCTTTTTAGTGTACCTTCTACCTTAATGGCCCCAAATATTGACATTTCAGTCCCATCCAGTATATAAAGTCTTGCCTCACAGTCAGAATTCTATTTACAATCCTACATACCTCTTCTAAGCTTCTTGGGTGGTTCTTCGAAAAATCAAGATGACTAGACCATCATGTCTTGTGTAAAGCATACATACTTTATCAGAGATATATTTTAATGAATCGTTCTTTTTTAAGTACAAGTGGCAGTTAGACTTTAAAGTGTAATTATTTTAAAATAAGGGTATTTTTGTTGGAATTAAATTCAATCTCTGGTGCTACTTCGCACATTTTATGATAAAATGAACAATTGATTTGTCTTGCATATGGGAACAAATAAAACAATTTCTTTTCCTTGAAAATTTCAGCCAGATCACATTTGGTTGACAGCCCTCCAACTTACAATGCACACTATGGCTACAAAAGCTGGGAAGCCTTTTCTAATCTCTCCTATTATACCAGAGTTCTTCCCCCTGTGGCTCACGACTGCCCAACTCCCATGGGTGTGAAAGGTGAGTGAGAGAAGACAGCTATATTGCAGTGGGGGTTGGATTGCTACTTAGAAAATTTGACCTTAAACTATCATTTATTTTGTAATAAAAGTATAGTTTTTTTTCCCCCCTTTTTGAAAATGTGAATCTGTGTAAATTATTCCATGAAAGTAAATGAGCATTTTGGCATAATGTCTTAATGTTTTCAAATTCTTTCATTAAAACTGAATCCATACTAGTTAAACAAAATAGATAAACAAAATAGATAAAATTATTCCATACAACATTGTTTCCCCATATCTTAGAACTTTCATTTTTGATCCTGGTCACAGTTGTATTTCTCCTGTAAATGGGGAATGCCCTGGTAAATTGACAGTCGCTCTCTGCTTCCTTGAATATATAGATGGATTCTTAGCATTCTCATTTTTTTTTTTCAGGGAAGAAAGAGCTTCCTGCTTCAGAAGTGATTGTGGAAAAATTTCTCCTAAGAAGAAAGTTTGTCCCTGATCCCCAGGGCACAAATTTGATGTTTGCATTCTTTGCCCAGCACTTCACCCATCAATTTTTCAAGACAGATCATAAGCGAGGACCAGCTTTCACCAAAGGACTGGGTCATGGGGTAAGAGAGAACTATTAATTTAGTATTTTATGTTATGGCTATGAAAAAAAAGTGTTTTATTAAAAATTTTTAATCGAAGCAAGCTAAATAAATTATTTCATAGATACTTTATACAAGAACAACTTCAGCAGCAATACAATAAAATTTTTCCATAATCTTCTAGGTGGATTTAAATCATATTTATGGTGAAACTTTGGATAGACAGCATAAACTGCGCCTTTTCAAGGATGGAAAACTGAAATATCAGGTTTGTGCCATTTGAATATTAAGAATTAGTTATGACTCACCACTTACCCTGTATTTTAAAATCTCTAATTCATTTCTTAACTTTTTAATGAATGTTTATTTTTTTTAGATAATTGATGGAGAGATGTATCCTCCCACAGTCAAAGATACTCAGGTGGAGATGATCTATCCCCCTCACGTCCCTGAACACCTGCGGTTTGCTGTGGGGCAGGAAGTGTTTGGTCTGGTGCCTGGTCTGATGATGTACGCCACAATTTGGCTGCGAGAGCATAACAGAGTGTGTGATGTGCTTAAACAGGAGCATCCAGAATGGGATGACGAGCGTTTGTTCCAGACAAGCAGGCTGATACTGATAGGTAAGGAAGACGAGAAAATCATTTCAATAAAACCCTCTTCCTCATTTAAAAAAAAAAAAGTAGTTTATTACCTTTGCTATGCTTTAAGTAATTCTGGGGGAATGCAGTGAATGTAAAATCACAGGCTCCATATTAACTCAATCCTTGAGCATGACTGTAATATAACTACTTTTTGTTTCAATAGTAAAAAGAAAAAAGCAGAAGTGAAGAAATAGCACAACAAAATTGCGTTTCGGTTGCCTGAAAGTAAGGGATCAGAAAGAATTAATGTTCCAAATTCTTTATTTTGTGCAAATAGGAGAAACTATTAAGATCGTGATTGAAGACTACGTACAACACTTGAGTGGATATCACTTCAAACTGAGGTTTGACCCAGAGCTCCTTTTCAATCAACAATTCCAGTACCAAAACCGTATTGCTGCTGAGTTTAACACACTCTACCACTGGCATCCCCTTTTGCCTGACACCTTTCAGATCGAAGACCAAGAGTACGACTATCGACAGTTTATCTACAACAACTCCATATTACTGGAACATGGGCTTACCCAGTTTGTTGAATCATTCAGTAGGCAAATTGCTGGCAGGGTAAGCATTATCATTGACAAACAACACAACAAAGGACTAGTCATAACTAGAATTTCTGCTACAGAAATTATTTTTGTTAAATTTACTAAAAAAGTGATTATTTTGCTAGTGAAATTCTTTTCTTAAAACAAGAGGCCTAACATTTTTTGAAAAGTCAGAGCTTTTAGTTATCAAATGGCAATATATAATCATGCCTTAAATAGAAATCATTTCAAAAACTTTCTATAATCTTACAGATTACAGAAATAAATTCCAAACTTAAATAGTTTAGGCCTCAGCTGGGAGCATCAGTTTTACCTACTTTGTATCCAAGGAATACTTTTAAAAAAAAATTGTAAATATTCCCCCAAATTGTGTTTTATAATGTAATTCATTTTCCACAGGTTGCTGGTGGTAGGAATTTTCCAGCTGCAATACAATATGTAGCAAAGGCTTCCATCGACCAGAGCAGACAGATGAAATACCAGGCTCTCAATGAGTACCGCAAACGCTTTCTGATGAAGCCCTATGAATCATTTGAAGAACTTACAGGTGAGAAACAGTTTCTAAACTTCTTAACAGATTCAGAGGGTCAAATGGAAACAACAGAGAAGGTGGAAGCAAATTGAGCAAAGGGGTAGCAGTATTTGTTTTTTATTTTGTAAAGTTTCACATCGGTTATATCTCTCTTTATCACCTCCACAGGAGAGAAGGAAATGGCTGCGGAGTTAGAAGCACTTTATGGTGACATTGATGCCATGGAGCTGTATCCTGCCCTTCTGGTTGAAAAGCCTCGTCCAGATGCCATCTTTGGTGAGACCATGGTGGAACTTGGAGCACCTTTCTCCTTGAAAGGACTTATGGGTAATGCTATATGTTCTCCTCACTACTGGAAGCCTAGCACTTTTGGTGGAGAAGTAGGTTTTAAAATCATCAACACCGCCTCAATTCAGTCTCTCATCTGCAATAATGTGAAAGGCTGTCCTTCGACTTCGTTCAGTGTTCAAGATCCACCGCCCACCAAAGCAGTCACCATTCGTGCAAGCCCTTCCCATTCTGGACTAGATGATATCAATCCTACAGTACTACTAAAAGGACGTTCAACTGAACTGTAGAAGCCTACTGATCATATTTATTTATTTATATAAATGATTCCTTTTAATTATTTAATATTTATATTAAACTCCTGATGTGACTTAATATCTGTTAAGGAGAAAGGGTTATACTTGTGAAGATTTTCATGTCGCTAATTTAAAGATGTCTTTTCTTCAAGTAAAAGGGAAAAACATTGCCTTGCTTTTTTTATAGACCGATGGGAAATGAATTTGACATCTTTTTACTTGAATTTCAATTTAGATTGTTATAATAAGAACCGAAGCAGTTTGAATATTGAAATGCTGTTACAAGATGGCAGAATGCTGCAAGTTTCTTTCTACACTATCGATACTTAACAGTGTATCTCTCATGATACACTAGAACCAACTACCTGCACACTGTTCCTTTATTTTATTCTTTTAGCCATTTCGCTAACAGAAACTCATCTGATCAGTTTACTTCTTCTATTTTGTTTTCCTGGTTTAAGATCTGAGTTCATCTTTCTTTGGACTCTGTTTATATTTTCTTACCTGAACTTTTGCAAGTTTTCAGGAAAACCTCAGCTCAGGACTACTAGTTAGCTCCTCTTAAAAGAAATAAAAGAAAATGAAAGCCCTTGAAAAAGGCCTTGACAAAAGGCATCCTCGTATTTTAAGTGAAAGGCAGAGAACTTTGTAATTAATTTTAAATTTGCGTAACCAAAGAAGCCTACAAAGAGGCCAATACCTTAGAAAGAGCTGTGGGGCTCCTGATGGAAAGAAAGTTATATTTCTATTCTAATGAATGTCCTATCTCCTTTAAAAAAAGCAAATAATTCCTGAATAATTCCCAGGAATATAATGCTTCTTCTTTTCCACATCTCATTGTCATCAGACACTTTCTGGTACTGTACATTAGTTAATTTATTGAGGATTGTTATTTATATTTTGTTAGGACACTATTGTTAAAAATTGAGTTAAAGCCTGTAATTACTGATTTTTTTTAAATTTTATTTTATTATTTTATTTTATTTTATTTGCATTATTGTCAGAATCACTATATCTTCTTTGGGATTACCTCTCTGAACTATTTTTGAGTTCGACAGATTACCTCCCTGAATCATGAGAAATTAGTGGATGAAGATGTGTGAATAAATTTTCAGGAACCCAACTCCGATACACTGAGTTTTATAAGGTTGGAATTTTTGTCTGTAAGGTTTACCTATACACCAGCCCACAGAGAATATTGTGTCTCATTAGTCTGGATGTGCCCTGAGACTGACCTTTTATATACTTTTTTAAGAACCTGTGGATGCTTCATTAACTAATTCAGCCATAACGTATTGAGGAGACATTCTGTGCAAAGCACTATAGATTTTAATATTTTAAAATCGAGCACTGATTATGGACATTAGTATTTGTGTAAATAATTAAAAGCATGTCTATTAGGCAAAGGGAGAAAATGAAATTTCACTAAAGAGAAATAACTCAGGGAAATTTTTCTTTAAGATTTTATGTCTAAAAGGTTTATGGTTAAAAAAGAAATAGTCACCATTAGAAATGCTTGAATAAATAAAACTGTTAACATCACTGATTTAAAAACTGATTTGTTATTAACATCAACCTGTCTAGGAATTTGGAATGTGTATGTGAATGTTTTAGTGCCTCAGAAAAATGTGTATTTAAATTAACTTATGTAAAATATCGATGTTGATATTTGTCTATGTATTTTTATACTATTTAAAAATTGAAAACTTTCTTCTAAAATAAATTTTGACTGTTTCTAATGTCTTTGTCATATGATGTATGATTTCCCTAAAATGCTATACTTAAAATATATCATTGTCTTGTATTCTACCTATTCCAAACTAGAATAGCCTTTAATGAAATGGTTCTCAGTCATACAGAGGCTTCCTAGAAACACTATTTAAAATCTCTTATTCGTTGCCACACTCTACTGGAAACCATGTACTTCGTGCCATAAAAGATAACAAACTCTTATTACCTAATCTCGAAGAAGGGAAAAAATCAAGTACACAAAAGGCAAAGAATAAGAAAAGAGTTACTAAGGAGGTACAAAATTAAAAGGGAAGTTCACTGAGAAAGAGATTATACTTGATTGGGCAAATCATTGATACCTGGGTCATTGGCTTATGTTGTACTCCTGGCTCTTGACATCTTCTTGGTAATTTCAATATCCAAATGGACCACATATTTAACACGCTGCCTGGCCTCTCTCTTCCTTGGCCTTCTCCAGACCTGTGATGCTGCCTTCCACCACATTTCCCACTATCATACATACCTTGATCTTATCATCATTAATTACTGTGCTATTTCCCAAATCTTGTTTTCAAGCATCCTTTTTACCAACACTTACGGCTCACCTATTTTATTATTCACACGCTAACATCTAACTCTCCAGGTTCGCTGAGCCTACTGACCCATCAGCTTCATCATTAAACTACTTATCACCTAATTTATCTCTACATTTCCTTCTGTATGCATCTAGCACAGATTCCATTGCCCATTGTTATAATCACTCCCTCATTCCTTGTATACTTTCCCTCCATCATACTTCACTGGCACAACTTAATTTCAGCCATCCTCCTAATCTTTCTGACTTCTCAGTAGCACTCAACACAAGTGTCTATAGCTTCTCTCCTAAAAGATTTTGTTTTCTTGGCTTCATGATTTGATACTCTCCTGGTCTTTCTCCATCTTCACAGAGTGCTACTACTCAAATTTTGGTAAAGCTCTTCACCTCTACTGTATCCATAAGGTGAAGTATCTTGAACCCCTCTCTTCTTTATCTTCACTCTTCCAGGTGAGTCTCAACCAAGCTCATAAACTGAAACACTAATTAATCACTCCCAAATTTATGTCTCCAGAGCCAACCTCTAATTGTCAATTGACAACTTGTCCACTCAAATATATAAATAATGGCTTAATTTATATCTCTGCCCTCTCCGTACCATATACCCAAAATATAATAAGCCAAAGCTAAGGATACCACTATCCTCTAGTTCTCAGGCAAAAACTCTTCTTTCCTTTTATGCCCATAGCCAATCCAGAAGCAATCTTGTTGACTATATCCCAATAAATCACATCATGCCCTTCACCTGATCGAAATCTTCCAACAGCTTTCTATTACACAGTGAATAAATCTAAACTCCTTATCCATTACCATGAGGGCATCAGTGATCTGTCCCCTGCCTTTCTATATGATCTCATCTACCAGAATGCCTCATCCTTGTTCACTGTGCTCTAGCACATTTCTTCTGCTCTGCTCAGTAGCAGTTGTTTCAAGCTGCTATCCCTATCTAGAATGTTCCTTCTGAAGATTTTTCCATGGCTGGATCCTTCTCCATGTTCAATTCTCAGTTCAAATTTCCCCTCTTAGAAAGGCCTTCTCCAACCAGCTAAGCTAAAGCAACTACTACAGCTATTTCATTTTCTTTATGGCATTTATTTCTACCTGATATTATCTTGATTTGTACATTTATGTATTTATTATCTGTGTCTCCTCTCTGGAATTTCATGTCTATGAAAGCAGCGGCCTTGTTTGTATTGTTCACTACTCTTAGAACAGTGTCTGACACTTAAAAAGCATTAAAATAAAAATATTCAATAAATGAATAAGAATAGACTTCATAAAAGAAGTAGACTATGTGTTGATTCTTGAAAAAAAGGGTAAACCCTTAAAAAACAGAGATATCCACTCTGGAAAATAGTTTGGCAGTTTCTTCTAAAACTAAAAATTTCATTACCATGTATATCAGTTTTCTATTGATGCTATAAACAAATTACCACAAACTTATTGGCTTAAAACGACACATTTATTATCTACATTTCCGGAGGTCGGAAGTAAGAGATAGGTCTTTTGAGTTAAAATCAAGGTGTTGAGTTAAAATCAGTTTCTTCTAGATGCTATAGCGGAGAATGTCTCTCACCTTTTCCAGCTTCTAGAGGCCGCCTGCATGCCTTGTCTCATAGTCCCTTTCTTTATCATCAAAGCCAACAGGGTACTATCTTATATCTCTGACTCTGACTCTCTTTCCTTCCCCCAATAAGGGTCCTTTTGATTACTTTGCGTCCACAAAGATAATCCAGGAAAGTCTCCCCTCCTCATGATCCTTAATTTTTTCACATCTACAAAGTCCCTTTTGCCATGTAAAGCAATATATTCACAGGTTCCAGGGATTAGGGCGTTGACATCTTTGGAGGGCCATCACTTTGCCTACTATATCATACAAACAAGCAATTGTACTCTTGTGCATTTGTCTCAGAAAAATAAAAACCTACATCCATGCAAAAATCTGTACATGAATGTTCGTAGCAGCTTTATTCATAAGCAAAAACTAGAAATAATCCAAATGTCCTTCAGAGGTTAATTGTTAAACAAACTGGCAAACTGTGCTATGTCCATACCACAGAATACTATACAGAAAACAAACAAACAAAAGAAAACTATTAATACATTCAATAACTTGGATGGAACTCAAGGGAATTACACTGAGTAAAAGAAAGCCAGTCTTAAAAAGTTACCTATGATTCTATTTATATAACATTCTTGAAATAACAAAACTATAGGTATGAAGAAAAGATTAGAGGTTACCAGTTTAGGGACGGGGGGTTAGCAGTACCTATAAAGGGGTAGCATGAGGAAGCCTTGTGCTGATCAAACACTTTTATATCTTGACTGAGGTAGTAGTTTCACAGAGCTACATATGTGACATAATTGCATAAAACTATACACACACACACATGAATGCATGTATAAATGGGGAAATCTGAATAAGCTCTGTGTACTTTATCAAGGTCAATTTCCTGGTTTTGATATTTTACTATAACTATGAAGATGTCAACATTGGGGGAGGAGGTATAAAAGTTGCATGGTACTTCTCTGTTCATTTCTTTGCAATTTCCTGTGAAGCGATAGTTATTTCAAAATAAAAAGAGGAAGAGACTCAATGTCATTGTTAATGGAGGGAATAAGTTTACAGATAATTTTTGTACCATGTGATTTTCTTAACTTCTAATTGGTGAACCAAAAAGTTCTTTTTAATAAGTGGTATGGGAACAACTGAATAGCCCCATGAAGAGAAAGAACCTCAATTGTACCTCACAATACACACAAATTAATTCATGATAGTGCACAGATCTACAGTTAAAGCTTAAAATAAAAAGCTTCAAGAAAAAAAAAAATAGGATATGATCATGAACCTCGGGTAGGCAAAGAATTTTAAATTTTATCCAGAAAGTACTAACCAAAAAAGAAAAAAATAAAATAATAAAAGACTACATAAAATTTGAAAATATGCTCATCAAAAGACTACACTAGGAAAATAAATAGACACGCCATAGATGCATAGAAAATAGTCACAATACACATATCTAACAAAGGATTTGAATATAGAATATATAAATAACTCTCCTAACTCAATAGTAAAAAGACAAACAACTTAATAAAAGACAAGACTGAAGCAGGAACTTATGTAAATATCCAATAAGCACATGAAAATGTGTTCAACATCATTAGTCATCAGGGAAATGCAAATTAAAACCACAGTGAGATACTACTACATACCTACTAGAATCATTAAAATTGAAAAGATTAACTATAATGATTACTTTTATATATCAACATGAGTAAGCTATGGCGCCCAGTTGTTTGGCCAAACGCCAGCAGAGATGTCGCTGTGAAGAAATTTTTAGATGTGATTAACATTAAAATCAGTAGACTTTGAATAAAGCATACACTTTTCCACAATGTAGTGAGCCTCATCCAACCAGTTGAAGGCATTAGAGACTGAGGTTCTCTAGAAAAAAGAAAATTCTCAAGATGGCAACATAAAACTTTGCCTGAGTTTTCAGCCCGCTGCCTTGCAGAATTTGGAGTCAAGACTACAACATCAACTCCTGCCCGAATTTCCAATCTGCGAATTTCAGTCTTTATTATCTAATGTACAAAGAAGAGAAGTTCCAGTCACTCTATCTAAATAAAGGGTTTACTATGTTCAAACTGCAGTAAAGATCAGGAATGCACATGGTTATCCTAGTCCTTATAAATGGTAATGCTTCTGGCATATCAGAACCAATCACTGTATATAGATTTAAATACACATTGATTACATGAAAGTACCTTATTTAATAAACACAATTTAAAAAATGGAATGAATAATGAAAAACCAAAGTAAATCATTGCAAAATCGAAATAATTGTTCTAAATTTATGTGCTAAAGCTCATGTGCCTTATTCACAAGAAAGCATTTCAGGACCTCAATGAAAGGCAATTACTTTTTGATTAAGGTACATACTGATAAAAAGATAGAAAAAAATAGAAAAGTAAGTAATTACATACCCCAAAATTGAAATTTAGAGTGATCATCTAAATTTCAAGTCTAAAGACTTGAAAACTCATATCCATAAAGATATTTGTATATCCATGTTCATAGCAGCATTATGCACAGTGGCCGGGACATGGAAGCAACTGAAGTGTCCTATGATAGATGATTGGATAAAGAAGTTGATGGACCTATATACAATGGAATATCACTCAGCCATAGAAAAGGCAATCTTACCATTTGCAATGACATGGCTGGACCTAGAGGGTATTATGCTGAGTGAAATAAGTCAGAGAAAGATAAATACCATGTGATTTTACTTATATGTAGAATCACAAGA
>NW_006432945.1:5942276-5961707 GCF_000325575.1 Pteropus alecto
AAATTATAGGGGGTAGGGGGGAAGGAGAAGTGGGTAAAGGGGATCAAATATATGGTAGCTGAAGGAAACTGGACTTTGGGTGGTAAACACCTAATAGAATATACAGATGTCAAATCATATTGTACACCTGAAAATAATATAATTATATTAACCAATGTTATCCCAATAAACTTAATTAAAAATAATAATAATAATAAAAAATACTCTAGAGTGGTATGTGGTTATTACATACTTCACAATATTTGAATAACTTTAGTAATCAAGAAACAATAATAATAAAAAATACTCTAGAGTGATATGTGGTTACTACATATTTCACAATATTTGAATAACTTTAGTAATCAAGAAACTGCTATTTATCATTTCCAAAACTGAACTCCTAGGGGTCTCTCACTTTCTTTCACTCTATCTATACAGATAGACATTTTTGACATGTGTGCGATAACTATTCAATAATCATATTTTAACGCCTTAATATTACAGACTTAAGAAACCCAGAGCTGCTTTTTACTTATAGTTTTCAACAAAGCTGAGGTTTGAAAAAAGATTTAACAATCACAATTGTTCCCCAACTCCATCTCCAGCTCTAGTTTACTATTAAGAACTCAAGTGTTTGCAGAGCTTAGCCACAGTCTACGAAGTAGAGGGGAGTAAGTGTAAGATAAATAGTACATAGTATGGCAAATCATTGTTTTTTAATCCAGACAAAAAGCACTACTTTTGAGGTCCCCCATTAAACACAATCACTATTCTACTTAAATTGGGTAGACTTTATTTCAGCATTCTATGTAAATTCACTCAGGAAAATAAATGGCCAAACTGACTATAAACTGAACCCATGGAAGGAATTTCAGAGAATAGATTATTATTTGGTAAAATAAAGAACACAGGAACAGTTATCTTCAGTTTACTTCCCTATATCTTTCCTAGACAACTCATCACTGAAACCAAACGGAAGAAGCTGCAGATTTGGGCTAGTCTTACGCCTCAGCCTCTCATGCTTCAGCTTCCTGTGCCTCTATGTCTTTGTTCAAGCGGACTCTGTCCAGATAGCATTCACTTGCCCTTTCTTGTATCTGATCGTTCCAAATAGATGATGTGGAAGCAACATAGCGTGACTTTCTCTGACTATTTCTCAATATCTATACATGATGAGAACATTCACAAAACACAGGGTGGGGTATATTTTACGTGCTCTTGAAGAAGTGTTTTCTACTTACATAATACTCTGAAAGAAGCAAAGAAAAAAGGCCATTAGGCAAATGATCTTTCTCCCTAAGCAAAAAATAGTTGAGAGATGATGCAAAGGACAAGAATGTTCCTTTCATCCACACCCTGAAAACTATCATTTAAAATATAAATTTTCTATAACATTGTCATGGTATATTTTATTCAGGCTTGATTTATCACTATTAAGAAATGTTCTAAATATTGGGTTATCTGAAATGCTGTTTAAGATGGAAAGTGCCTGCTTCAGGGGCGGGGGTGGGAGGAGGGGAAAGAGAGAGAGAGAGAGAGAAAGCCTTCTAATGTTAGAGACAGTATAATTGTATTAAAGCTCCAGTTCTGAGGAGTTTAACACCAAATAGATTGATACAGCTCTTCCTCTTCTCATATTAATTCTCTTTATTCATTTAAAAGGTGGTATATATCATAAATGTTCTTAATAAAGTGAATGCACATTCAGGTTAATTTCGAACATGACTTCTATTTTATCTTTAGAAATTTAGAGCATTACTTGAAATAGCTAGAGATATGTTGGGAATTATAAAAACAATTGTGAATTTCTACACTAAATTACTTAATTCAGATCTTATAAGTCAAGAACATGACTTTTCACGTTCCTGAGGTTAACAGCGTGGCGGTGGACTGTCTAGATGATCGCAGCCAGGGCATGGTCTTCGGAGCTGGGCAAACCTGGGCTCTGCCATTTTCTGGCAGTGTGGTTAATAACAGCCTCATAGACCTCGCTTTTAAAAGATAAAATGAGAACAGTAATGTCTACTGTATTCCTAGCTCAGAATTGACAGAAAAATAAAAATAGCTACCTTAACTACACAATGATAACAATGTGTTGAGAAAGTCAATTAGGGAAAGCGGAAGCAATTTGAGGCGCTAATATTGGCTTCTGCGACATGAAGAACTAGGAATCTCTCTGGGTTTCTTATTTATTTATTTATTTTTTCAATTATATTTGAGAAGTTTTAGAGAAGGCTACATATTTCTTCTTCTCAGATATGACTTCTAAATTCACTTAATATCTACATATCCTGTGGTAACTTAATAGTTCTTTGTTTCTCAATCAGTTTAGGGGTATAAGAGACTGGAAATAAGAAGCTTTACAGCTCAAGAAAGGTCTGCCCTGTGATACTATTATAGAAACATTACCTAGAGTATTTTTTTTTTAACTTGGTAGCTGTGGTAGACAGAATCATGCTCCCCTCTAAAGCTGTCCAAGTCTTAATGCCCAGAATTTGTCATATAATACAAAATGAAGAGGAATAAAAGCTGCAGATGGAATTAAGGTTGTTAATCTTCTGGCTTTAAAATAAAAAGATTATCCTGGATTACCCAATGCAATCATAAGAGTCCTTGTATGTGAAAGAGAAAAGCAGATGACTTGGTGTCAGAGTGATGCAATGTGACAGACTTGACCAGCCACTACTGGCTTTTAAAGATGGAAGGGGGCCAGGGACCCAGAATGTGAGAAGCCTCCAGGAGCTGGAAAAATCAAGAAAACATTCTCCTCTAGAGCCTCCACAAAGTAATAAACCCCTTGATTTTAGTCCAACTTAGAACTTTTGAACTACAAAACTGTAAGATAATTAATTTGTATTCTTAAAACCACCGAGTTTGAGGGAATCTGTTATAGCAGCAATAGGAAACAAATACAGTAGTTAACAAAAACAAGGGAAGAACATTTGGGAGTGATGGGATCCACCACCTCCTATAAAGGAAAGTATGTACAATCTCTCTCTCTTCTATCTCACTCTCTCGCTCTCACTCTCGCTCTCGCTCTCGTTCCCACCTCCTCTCCTTCTCCTTCCCTCTCCCTCCCTTTCTCCTTCTCTCTCTCTATATATGACAAATCATATAGCTCGTTTTGAGCTCAGTCTCCTTCTACTACATGTTAATGTTATGGTCCCTGCTTCTGGCATCCGACATAGATTAGCAGGGTGTGCGCTTCTTGCTTCAAGGCCCTTATTACTTATTTGTCTTACACCTTATCCTACACATTTACTTTAAGTACAGGCTTTGAGCTCATATATCATCAGAGATTTTCTTCAGAGATTTTCCTTTTTGGGGAATTTTCTCTGCAAATACTGGTTGTAGAGTTGATTACCCACCCTTCTTACCTGTATGCTCGCTCTCTGCTTAAGCTCTGTTGAAATCAATTCTAGTCTACTCTGTGTGGATTGAAGAGAGATTTTGAAGACTAATACATGATTTTCTTTTTGGAATTAAAATTGAAAATGAAAACCTTCACTTGTCCACTTGCAAAATAAGTACACCACTAAACTTCCTTCCTTTCCCAACATGTCAGCTCAGAACGAGAAAAAAAGAAACTGGTTAGATACTTCACACCCAATACCCTATAGCTTTCATAAGATTCAGAAAGAGAAGGCAAGTCAAATTGGGGATTACCATGGCATGTTGAAATGAAAAAAAATAATGGTTTTCAGAGTCAGACAAATTTGTAGGCCCAGTTAACTGACTTCTCTCCAACTCTTCATTTTCACTCTCTCTTTCACTAAGGGTTTATTACCTAATTGTGGTATTCATTTTTCTATTCTTAGAGTGAAGCTCAGTACTGGAAACATTCCAAATACTCCTTATCGGTTTTTGATTGAGTAGATGTGTCACATCTAGCATTGAAAGAGACTTGCGATGAGAAGACTAAGTCACTCTGATAGGATACAGAAAGTTACTGCTTAGTGGACGGACTCCTGCTCTCATAGACTATTTCGAGAATCTCATAAAAGCTATACACCTAAAACAAAAATAACAATAGCACAAAAATTGTCATAAAACTTCATGTAATTCTTTAAGCCCTCGCACATGACCCAAGTGAAGACTAGGGCAGTGGCATCTCCTGTAGTGAAAGAGAATCAGTAATAACTTGGAAAAGACTTAAGAGAAATATATAAGCAGAGAGGGTAGTAATGACATAGAAAGAGCTTTCCACTGAGAATCAAATGACTCGGAGATCCAGTTCACCCTGAATTTACTTTATCGGGTTATTTAAAAGGTGTTGGTAGAAAATATCAGAGGAATGGTTAATCTTAACAATCTTCGGGTCTTTTTTAAACCTGAGTTTCTATCATTCTCTCGGGATCTTCTTCTACTTTATAAAGTGAGAATGTTGATGTTATGAACTGAATGTATCCCCTCAAATTCCATGCGTTGAAGTTCTAACCCCTAGGGTGGCAATATTTGGAAATGGAGCCTCTAAGGAAGTCATTAAGGTTAATAATGAGTGACTATTAAAGGAAGAAGAAATAATCCTCAGGCTCAAAGGGAAGTATATACAAGCAGGATTACTTTTAATGCATGTTATGAGAGGAAAAAACAGTCGTAAAATCACTAATTGTCAGCACTGATCACAAACATAGGACCACCCATGAAGAACTAGAATATAAATTCGTTTTCATAACTCTGGTGGGTTTTTTGGAGAGGAGGGCGGGGGTGGGGATGGAACAAGTGTAAATGATTTAGGTAAAGGGTAGGAGTGGAAATATTTATAAAGACACGTAAATAAAAGGAGTTCTCAAGTACTTCCTCTGGCTGAATCTGACTAATCTTGCCAGTGTTTTCTTGGCTTCCAAACAATCTTTATCAAACCAGGAAGTGGGGCAGCCAGACCCAGGCAGATAGGAGAATCAGATGATATGCAAACAATTGAAAGTCTTCTTCTGTAAATCAGTAGATTCATAAAATTTCTTAGACTTAAAAGGTTGCTTGTCATATCACAGAGCCTCTCCTCACCTTTTCATCTCCTTTTATCCTGAATTCACTGATACAATTAGGTCTGCACACAAATTAAAAGGTTGAAATATTAAAGAATAATCAGTTTAGTAAGGAAGTAGAGGTTTTCAACACTACATAAAATAGTGATAGGTAAAGCTAAATGGAGGAGGAATATGGTTGGATTTAATACAACATAATGATTCTTCGCCATTGTCCTCACCACTTCGTTGGTTGTCTTCATCCTTACCTCAAGTCAGTCTTGCCCAAACTAACTTCGTGATTATCCCCACCTCCACATCACTCTCTCTGGTTCTCTCTCTCTCTTAACTGGTAGAATTATCATCAACCGTTCACCCTAACCTAGAAATATGGAGTCATCTTTATCTATATTCCCTTTAACTCATTCCCAACAGATACTTACCAAGTTCTGCTGATATTACTACCAAAAATTTTAATATGCACCTTTATCCATTTCCACTTGTTAGTTCAATCTTTCATCATTCAAACCCTGAATTACAGTAGTCTGTTTACAATTTTAGCTCCATTAATTCAATCCTTCACTTAATCACTTAATCACCAAGTGATCTTAACTATGTTTACAGCTCTACCAAGTCAGTGGTTCTTGCACTTATGTATGTGTGTGTGCACGACCTATTTTAGAAAAGCAAAATATTTAGTGATGCTAATATAAAAATAAAAAGACTTGAGGAACTCTGAATAATTCAGCAATAATTATAAATCAATTATTATCACAGTGTCACAATGAATGTCACAATTACATTTACTCATCCAACCAAGGAACGGATATTCCAGAGGGTGCAGGGAATTCTGCGGTGGTCACAGCAACAAGAGTTCTTGCTTTCAGAGAGAGATAATTAACAAATAAACAAATAAGTCATGATAAGTACTATAAAAAATAGCATACAATTTTGGGTAGGTTGTTTTATTTAGGGAGGGCAGTAAAGACCTCAATGATTTGGTGACATCTGAACAGTGACTTGAAAGAAGGTAGAGAGCCATGCAGGTGTCTGAGAAGATGTTTCAGAAAGAGGATATAGAATGTGCAAGCATTCTGAAGTGGGAGTGCTCAGAGTGTTTGAGGAGCAGCAAGTAGCCCGGCTGGTTGGAGTGGACAAGAAGGAAACTAGTAGAAGATGAGGTCGGAAAGGGCGCCTTATGCTGGATCATCTAAGGCCTCATTAGCCATGGTGATGACAGGATTTATCCTAAATGTTATGGAGATTCTCTGGGGGCTTTGAGCAGAGGTGTGACAAGCACTGTCTGTACATTGTGGATGTCTACTCTTTTGATTCTTACAAATTATAGCTGTAGGCATCTCTTCTGTTCTGTTTCTACTGACTTTGTAAAGAGGATAATCTTAACGTTTGTTGACTTTATGGGGTGAGTTCAGGAGGAGGCTTCAGTCCAGATGGAGGTCCATTTTCTTTTAACATATAAATAGCCTAGTATAGAGAAGACCGATTTTCTTTCGGAAACTTACTGCTGATAGCGAGATTCTACTCACTTAACAAATCTTTGACTTTATACTGAAGGAACTAATATTAATATGACTGATGTAATTTTATGCAAAAAGAACATTTACTCCCTCTATCCACCTCTGCCCTGGATTGCATTGCAAAGCACTCCTGGGTTGACTGCCAATGAAGAGTGCCACACCTGAGTTATATTTTTTCCGTTGTGCGCTAGTTTCCCCATGTGGAAAAAAAAAGATGATCATTAGCATTTCCTGATTACATACTTCCATCTCCGAACCCCAAAAGAGAAACTCATTCTCTAGTTTCAATAAAAATACTGAAATGAAAGCCTCTGGTTGGCCTGGCTGGGATCACATGTTCATCCTTGGCTCAATCACCACAGCTAGAGGAATGAATGAGTCATTTTGATAGGCCAGATGCATATCAGGTGTCCACCCCAGGCCTGAGGAGAAAGTACTATGATAGGTAATTAAGCAGGAAGAGCAGGAAGGGGAGGGGAAGCCAGACAGATAAAATATGTAAATACCCACTATATATGATAATCTGAAGTTGACTACTTCTACAGCCTTATCTCCTTCCACTCCTTAAATCGGATTACACTCCAAAAATAGATCAGAGTAGTTCAGAGGATGAGTTTCGGGGTTAGCAGATCTAGGTTAACATTAGAAATTTGCAACTTACTAATTATAGGACCTTGGGTAATTTTTGTAACCTCTCTTATACTTAGTATCTTGATTTGTTACATGGGTAAATAATGAGACTAAAGGAAATGATGCAAGGAAAACACTTGACATGGGATCTCCCACATAGCAGGGATGATATTTTAAGGGGTTGGTAAGTAGCTCCCCTCTTTTTCTTTCAAGTTTGTTTAATTTAAAGAGATACTCAGAAAACATGTTAAATCAATGTGTTTCTGCTTAAAACTCTCTAGAGATTTCCTATGTCACACAGAGCAAAAGCCAAAGTCATTACAGGCCTATGGGACTCTGAAATCATCTTCCCCACTCCCCATGCCCTGGTTACCTCTCCGTCCTCATTTCCTGTGGTTCACACAGCCACACTGGCCTCATTACTCTTCAACAAACTTTCACCTCAGGTTCTTTGCTCTTGCTTTCCCCACTGCCAAGAGTACTCTTGGCACATGTATGCATGCACATGTCTTGCTCCTCATTGAGGGGAGGAAACAGACACAGTCTCTGCCCTCATTGGGCTGATAGTCTAGTGGGAAGATGGGCATGAAATTCACAAACAAGATACGAACACAAAGTGCGATGAGTATTATGATAGAAAATACTTGTACTCCTACTCCAAGAGAAAATAATGGGGCAGAATTATTGAATTCAGAATGGTGGACAAAGGAAAGGCCCTACAAGAGAAGGTCATTTAAGCTGGGAGTGGTATGCAAATAACATGATCTGTAAGTACAGACCTTGCCCAAGACCATTATCTACTCGAGCAGAAATGGAACAGTAATGAAGTTACCTGAGAACCAAGCAGACAAGTTGTCAGGGTCTAGAAAGTTGAGTCACATGCAGTTACTGGCAAATAGGAGTTGGCTCCCTGGTTTTCAGGCATTAAAACTACATCACCAGCTTTCCTGCGTCTCCAGCCTCCAAATAGCAGATCACAGGACTTCTGTATTCATTGCATGAGCCAATATCTGGTAATAGATCCATAACTGCATGAGCCAATAATTGCATGAGTCAATATATTACACAAGCCAATGCCTAATAATATATTACATATCTTATTGGTTCTATTTCTGTTTCTCTGAGGAATCCTGACTAATACAACTGCTAATTAGACTACATACCTTATTCAGTTTTCACTAAATTTATATGCATTCATTTGTCTGTCTGTGTGTTTATGCAATTTGGTACCATATTCAGATTCCTGTAGTCACCATCACAATCAACATACAAAACTCAATAGCAAAAAAACAATCTGATTAAAAATGGGCAGAAGATGAAGAGGGTTAAGGGGGTCAAATACAAAGTGACAAAAGGAGACTATATTTTGGGTGATGAGCACACAGGAGAATATACAGATATGTATAAAGTTGTACACTTGAAATTTATATAATGCTATTAACCAATGTTACACCAATAAATTAAATAATTTTTTTAAATGGGAAGAAGATTAGAATAGACATTTTTCCAAAGACACAGAGATAGCTAACATACATACAGGCACATGAGAAGTGCTCAACATCACTAATTATCAGAGAAATGCAAATCAAAACCACACTGAGATATCACCTCACACCTGGCAGAATGGCTATTATCAAAAAAAAAGAAAGAAAGAAAGAATAAGCATTGGCGTGGATGTGGAGAAAAGGGAAACCTTATACACTGTTGGTGAGATTGTAAATTGGTGCAGATTAGTGCACTGTAGGAAACAGCATGGAGTTTTCTCAAAAAATTGAACTACCACGTGAGCCAACAATTCCTCTTCTGAGTATTTATCCAAAGGAAATGATTATAGTAACTCAAAAAGATATCTGTACCTCCATGTTCATTGCATGATTTACAATAGCTAAGACATGGAGACAATCTAAGTGCCCCTCGATGGATGAATGCATAAAGAAAATATATATGATATATATAATGGAATATTATTTAGCCATAGAAAGAAGGAAATCCTGCCATTTGAAACAACGTGGATGGATTTTCAGGGCATTATGCTAAGTGAAATAAGTCAGGCAGAGAAAGACAAATACCATATTGTCTTACTTATATGTGGAGTCTTAAAACGAAAACAAACAAACAAAAATCTGAACTCACAGACACAGAGAACCGATTGGTGGTTGCCAAAGGCAGGGGGTAGGTGACAGGTAAAATGGATGAAGGTGGCCAAAAGGTACATACTTACAGTTATAAAATAAATAAGTCATAGAGAAATAATGTAAAGCATGGTGACTACAGTTAATAATATTTTACTATACATTTGAAATTTGCTGAGAGTAAATCTTAAGTTTTCATCATAAGAAAAAACTTTGTAGCTACGTGTGATGATTAAAAAAAGATACAGAACAGTTCCGTCAGCATACAGGAACTCCTCATTCATGTTCCTTTTTTTATAGTCATACCTTCCAACCCCTGTCCTCTAATCTGGTGTCCATCTTTATTTTTTTGTCATTTTTGAGAATGTTGAATAAATGGAATAACATAGTGTATAACCTTTTGAAACCGTTTTTTTTTTTACTCAGCATGATACCCATAGATCCATCCAAAGTGTTGCATGTGTCAATAATTTATTCCTTTTTACTGCTGAGCAGTATTCCATTACATGGATGTACCAGTGTGTGCTTGACCATTCCCCTATGGAAAAACATTTCAGTTGTTTCCTCTCAAATTTAGTTTAAAAAAAGTAAATTGTTTACAAACTTGGGCTCTTTCATGTACATAAACGAAGTTCAACCCACCTCGGGAAGGGGTGACTTTGATTAAGAACTTCTGAGCAAAATGAATGGACTCAGTAGTAGGGCTAGGTGGGTCATGAAAGCTGCTACCATTTGTGATGAGTATCACATGGGATATCACTCTGAATAAATATGACTTTACAATGGTGAGTTGTAAAATTCTATAAGCACTAATTAGTTGGTAGCTTAATCCAAAACTGTGTCAAGTCTCAGGAAGCTGTGTGGAGAGGGAGCCACAGATGGTGGGCAAGAGGCAAAGAAGGTTGGTCCAATTGAAATGTGACACAGGAGTAAGGAGAAGGGGTGACAAAGAAATAGTGTGCAAAGGGGAAGAGCATCACCTTTCCTGTGGTTCTGAAACAGGAAAGATGACACCATGAGAGTCATCTGAACTTCCCATTTCCCTCAAGACGCCAGTGCCTGGACAGTCACTGCCACTTCGTACCACAACCTTTTGAGCCTGAACTTTTGCCCAGTAGGAGACACATCATTACTGATTTTACAAAGCCATGTATGAAAACAAAACAAATTAAAAAAAAAAAAGTGATGTTTTGTGTTCAAACAAATTCAGAACGTGTTCTAAGTCAATCAAGTTTCCATACATTTGAAGTTAGTTCACTTTAGGTAAAAAACTTACCCTCTCTAAACCCTCGGTTCTATATCTGCAAAAGAAAATAATCATAACCTGTCTTCCTGAAGGCAATGAAACAGGTCAAAAAAGTTCCTTGAATTGCCATTTTCGCTATTTCATTAAAATAGTGTTCTATCAAAATATTCTATGGAAAAGAGGTTGTGTAAGGCTGTAGGTGAACAAAAATATTTTTCAGATGCAGTCCCTGCTCTCAGTGGGCTCACATCTAATGGGAGAACACAAATTTTGAATATATGAAGCGTGGAATACACACACAAGGGCTTACCTAGCAATTAAAGATAAATATGTTTTGGTTCCTTGACATTCTCTTCTTCAATAAATTTTCCTCCACTTTACCTTACTGACTCACTTCCATGATCATGACCTTGATTACATCATTAGACTATTAAGTCAAACACTGTGCTCTGTGACCACATCCTTCTGCTCATCAGATGGAATATTTGAACTCTCGCCGTGGGATCATTCCGTATCTCCTCAGGCTCTCCAGTCCTTCAGTGTCTCTACCATTATATCTTTTCTTTAGTTCTCTGCTGTCTCTTGTTCTCTCCTTTCCAGAATAAATATAATAGTCTATCACCACAATAATTCTCTTGCCAAAACCTTAAGCTCTCTCGTCCCTCTTTCTATTCCCTACTTACGGCAAAATTTCTGGAAGAAACTACATATCCACTTTCTCCACACCTTCTTCGCATCTTCTCCACAGTTACTCCCCATTTTCTTCATACTTTCGTGATACTCACTCCATGCTCATGCACCAGAATTCACATGAAAAAGCCACACAGGAGAGAAAGCTGGTAAACTTACAAATTCATGATTACTAAATTCAAATGTGCCTCCAGTATTTCTGGCAACCCTGTTGTGTTTCTCTCATCAACTTTCTCTCTCCTTTCCAAGAGGGCTTTTTCACACCTTCTCTCTCTCCTCAAACTTCTTCCCTAGACCCATTCTTCCCCTTGCTCCCTGAAAGTGACCTACCTTCACCATAATAGAGAAATCAGAGGTAAACCCCAACAAGCTCCTTCTAGTATCGCTGTACCACCTGGATCTTCTATGGCCTCCTTCACTCTTCTTTGGGCAAATGAGCCGTCCTATTCAAGGCCTTGATTCAACCCGGGTGCAACCCTCTTTAAAGCCCAACACAATGCATTATCTCCTTCCTCTGTTCTTTTTACTTCTTCCCATAAATTTAACCCTTTTTGTTAGCGCTTAAACATGCATGTCCACCTCAGGACAAAACTCCTCCCTTAATCTCACTTCCCCTTTTCCTGTTACCATTCTTCTTCCTCCTTTTTCCCAGTTGACCATGAAAAATTACAAAGCTGCTTTTTACTATGATGACTATAGTCTTTGCTTTATAGCTATCCGTAGTGCCTTCCTCCTTACCTATCCCTTTTCAGCTACCACGTTCTCAGCTAAAGATACAGGCATACGTCCCAGGCTTGACCAATTGTGGTCATTCTCTGGCATCAGCAATTGGTGATGGGCTGTATGACCTGTGTAACTCAGAGCCCAGTAAAGTAAACAATCCACTCTGAGTATTTCAAAAAGAGAATTAATCTAGGGAATTCTTTTTATAAGAAAGTTTGAAAGAGCAAAAGGTAGATCGATAACTGCTAGGTCTGTAGAAGTAAAAACAGAAGTAAAAACGGGAGGGGTCCCTGCAGACCTGGTGCTCTAAGCTGCAGGGGGAAACTCTCCGCATTGGGGTGATGCTTTTAGAGGAGGAGATTTGACTGGGCAGATCCACTAATAGGTGATGTACAGCAGAACAACTGTTACTCCATCTGCTGAGGGGATTTGTCCTGGGCGTTACTGGTATCTCTTAGGAACACAGGGAAGTGGGTGCTGGAAATTCAGAAAGAAGTTGGAAGCTGAAGCCATTTTTCCCTGCTGCTGGAATGATGAGATAGAAACTGAAAAAAATAAATAAATTTCTTTCTCCCCTACTTTTGTCTTCTATTTTTCTTCTATTTTGCCTCCCATTAATAGAACCTAATAAGAAACTAGTTGATAAAAGACTCTGAAAAATGTAGTTAGCCAACTCTCAGCCCCAGCATCACAAAGCAGAACATAAGGACTTATTTTTGAAGATACATCACATTACTTCAAACCAAACTAGTAAAGAAAAAAAAAATCGTCCAGGAGGAATCTCATCTACCTAACAAGTATTAACACTTATGATGATGTCTCCCTTAACTTTCAGCCAGAATAACTGTTGACATGGAACTTCTGAGCTTGGATTACCTCCTCTGCTTTTCATGGCAACTGTCGGATATGATATCTGCTGTTCTTATTCCAATCCAGATCCTCTTTAAAAAAGCCCTCAGGAGTGCATGTACTGTTTACTTTTTACAGCTCTGCATGGCAACTGGATTTGGTGTCTCCCTTATTTTAAAAGCTCCTTTCCACACCCTTCAAAGGCCCTCTAGGAGAAAGACATTTTCCATATATTCTGCTTATGTGTCTTAGTAGCTGATTATACTTGTATGTTTGTTTCCAAAATACTGCTTGTTATAACTTGCACAAGTTGGAAGCAGGCATATTGGTTCACTATGCAAAAGTCTACATTTACAGCAAAATTTGTCTCCCTTTTCCTGCAGGCATCAAAGTTGCAGTGCCCTGCCCTTCCAAACCATTCACAGGGTTTGGAAGGGCAGGGCAATGGCAGAACACATACTCATACATCACTGCCATGGCTAAAACACTGGCTGGTCTCAACGTTCCCCAAGGGAAATTATATCTTTTCTGTTAGAAGGTAGGGAAGAAAGACCTACATGTCTTATCCTAAGAAATTCCTTTGGAGAACTAGATGAGGCTGTAACCTGCCATGTAGGATGAGACTATGCCTAGACACAGTGAAAACCAGACAAATGTGTCAACAAAATCCTCTTTATTAATCGCTAATCATTAGACTAATTAACATCCAAAGTGAATGACTATGTAGATATTAACTGTAAATCTAAGAATCTATCCTTATGTATTCTTAATGTGATGAATGTAGTATTTAAGAATTTATACCCAGGAAAAACATTTCTCCCCTTCAGAGGAACTAGGAGACAACTTTTTCTCTGGTAATGTGAACTGTGTAGCAGATTTTCTAACCACGATGCTGTGGTTCAAGAGTGTACCCCAGAGTGTTTATGGGTGTGCCCAAATATTGATCCTCTCAGCCTTTAGGTTAGCTGGACCCCAGAGTTGATAAAGCAGATTCCTCTATTTTCCACCATATCCCTTAAAACGATTACAATGTTCTGTTTGTACTATGATGTAATAGGTAAGAAACCATATTATAACTGGCCATATTTTCCTTTCTTTTCCTTGTATGCCAGGAAGCAAATGTGAGACAAATGTGAAATCTGACTATATGAATTATAATAGTTAGGATATTTTCATTTTCTTTCCTACCTTTGCTCTGATTTTTCTATTAACTTGATTTTACATGTCTTTCATGAAAATAAATAAAAATCTTTTGGAAAAAATATCCAGATAAAACTTTTTATTAGTGATATTAGAAAAATTGAAATAGAAAATGTAACCGTACAAACATTGACCTGCTTTATGAATAAGTAATCATCCTAACCAAAAAAAAAAAAAGTGGCTTTTGATGAAAATCCTGCACTAGACTGCAGTTAAACACAAGTTTTCATATCTAATTCTCAGTTGTTTCCTCTACATGGTCATTCATAACACTGTTAAAAAATGTATAGTTAATGAACCTTAAATCAACAATATTCAGTTGACATGTGCAGCACATTATCAAATACATCAAATTAATGTGACGATATGCAGCAGTGGAGGGGGCGGAGCACGTGGGACCTTCTAAGAGGAAGAACTTAAAACCCATTAACTGTGATTTTCTTTAAATAATCCCTTAAATTCTATTCTGCCGTATTCAGCCATCAAAGAATCTCTTCTAACCACAGTTTGTTACGGAGAGCATTACTGATCGGGTCTTAACATCGGAGAAATAGCTGTTAGACATAGATCGACCACAGTCTGGAGTACTAACAGACTCCATGGCTCCGCTTCCCCTTCATCAGTGCACAACAACAGTGGACGCTACAATGCCCAACTGCTACAAAACAGAGTGAAGGTAAAATAGAAACATGATCAGCAACACAATTGGTTTCTTAGAGGAATTAAACCGCTAATCAAGAGAGGCCCAACTATTCCTGGGTTTGAGTTCATAAGTAAACCTTTTGTGGTGCAATAAAAAAAGAATGCTTTGCTAATATTCTTCAATGTAGGCTAATGTATAATTCCAAAGATTAACTCAGTAAACCTTCATGGTTTAACTCAAAGAAAAAAAATGTCTATAAGAATTGGCAGTCTACATATTCTTAAGAAAACAGTCCAGAAATATATGTTTTCCTACCAAACTTTTTATGTACAGAGTAGCAAAGAATACGAGGTTTTCACTCATTAATAAATGCTTAGAGTTCAGATATTCAATGCTATGTATTGAAATAAAACTCATAGACTTTAATAGTAAGCCTAAGATAGTATTTTGTTTTAATGAATACGTCTTACCAACAAATCTCGTAAAATTATATTTGTATTCAGCCCCTTTTCAAATTTTGTTTGTACGCTAGATGAAAACATAAATCTAGAAACAAGATTTATAAAGCCATCGCTTTCCTTCTAAATGCCCAAATTAACATAATACCAAACCTTAGTGTCATTTTGGACCTTAGGGAAATTGCATAACTTATCTAGCCCTTAGTTTCCTAATTGTGTAAAACAAATGATAATACTACCTACTTCATGGAGTTGTTTCAAGAATTTAGTAAAATCTTATAAAAAGCAATGACCACAGGGTCTGACACATACTAAATATTCAATAAGTGTTAACTGCTAACATTGCTGTTGTGATCAATATAATAAGGATCATTAATATTATTATTATATTACTATTCTCTCCTGGTACTTTTACATTTAAAACCATCTCAGATCTCAGTTTCTTCCAATATTTCCTTTTGCAATTTCAGGTATGGAGACTCTGAGTAATATCCAAATGATGATGATGATGATGATGATGCTGCTGCTAATGATGATGACAATGATGATGGTGGTAATGATGACAAAACTAGACAATGAGGACTTTGAAAACAAAGTCTTACAACTACCTTCTTACGAGTGATCATGAGAGTCTGGAGAATGCTTATATTGTATTATAGCCAAGAAACTCAGAAATGTTTCAGTGTAGTCTTTGCCCCAGTCATTCCTTCTCCCATGATTTCCACAAAGAATAAATACGCACAGGAACCAGGAAAAAAATGGCAAAAAAGGTTATCAGTTTATTATTAGTTCATTCTGTACTTAAACTCCAATGCAGAGAGCTCTGGTTAGCTGGGTTAGTAAATATGACTTGGCGAAAAGGATTACTTTAAGTGCCCTTCTCACCAGTTTAAATACAAATCCAGATCTCAGAGTCTTACTTCAGGTTGGCCACTTAGTACAAAAGACTAGAGAGATGAGAACGTTCGCAGATGCTAAGAAGGACAAAGCGAGAGTAGGATGGCTAGGATTACCTTTCGAGAAGACCCTTTGACAGTTTCTTTGGCTTTTGCTTCATGGGGCAAGAGGAAAAAGGGAGATTCACAATTAGGTACAGGACCTTTTAATATCCCATAATTCCATCCACAGGTAAATGTGGCTAACCATGTCTGAGATTTGGCTCTAATCAGATTAAAATTCCCTTGGAAGGAACAAGAGACCTCTTCTGCTCTGTTTCCCAAACAGTGGTTCACTAACCCTTTCAGCCTATTAAATAAATAAATCAACAAACAAACAAACAAACAAATAAATAGAAATGTTGTTATACAGCACATCAGGAAATTTTAATTGCTAAAATTTTTTTGAAAAATAATGAAATTTCGAGTTCTTGACTTTTAAGCACTTCAGAAAATTACATTTGTGGGAACTAGCTACAGAGGCCCAACATTCTGAAACTATGATCTTTTCCTAGACTCAAGAGCTCTGAATAATAGAAAGAGATTTTTTAAAGAGACCTTGTTTGTTGGTTTAGCTCTCAACTAATCAACAAGACATAGTGATTAACTATCAATGAATATATCTATATACACAAAGATGAAAGACCTTCTCTATGACAGCATGAAATCCAAAAGAAAGGACAAAGTGATTTTTTTGTGTGTGAAATAAACATAGTGATACCTGACAGTAGCTAAAAGACTATGAAGGTAACAACCAAGTGGAAAATACCCTCCAAGGCACTTGGGGCTTCTAGTCAATCAACCACCTTACTATCACATAAATGATTCCTGCCCTTAATTGGCAATTTTATTCTAATCTTTTTTTTGTTTTGAAAAGTAAATACATTTGCAAAAGTCCTATAGACTGCAAAGTATCAAAAAGACTAACCCAAGATTTTCCTTATTTAATCACAGGAAATAAGAAGAGAAAATAAGAATAGAATCTTTCTCCCCATTTTTGAGTCGGTCCTTGTTAGAGATGAATCACAACAGTTCATTCACAGATTTCTGGAAATATCAGTCACACTTCAATAGTTTAGTTTTAAACTACCTTTATATCATAAAAAGGAAATAAAAATAGCTCAGATCCCCTTAGTCATTCACTCATTCATTCATTCATTCATTCAAGATATGACACTCGAGAAGACACAATCTTTACTGCTAAATTGTACATCTGAAACTTACTGGATTTCGTTAACCAATGCCACCATAATAAACAAACAAACAAACAAACAAATAAAATACGACAATCTATGTGGCAGAGAGTTGTAATATAATGAAGTAGTTAGTAAAATGTAGATGTAGAAAGATGGTATTACGGGAGGGAAGACGGGAAAACAAGCCAATCTGCCTGTGGGAAGGGGAAGACGTTGTGAGAAGGAGTCAAGAAAAAATGGAAAAGCTGTTTTTAAGTACGACTGAGAGAACCAGATGGACAAGGCAGGGTGTGAGGTGGAGAAAAGGGCATTTTGGGTGGAGGGAAAATTTGTATATGTCTATGGAGACATGACAAAATATGGCATGTCTAGGGAATTGACAATCTTTTTCACCTAGAAATCATAAGAGAAATTGAAAAAAAAAATGGAAGCGAAAGAATGATGAGAGATGAAGCTAGAAAATTAAGCAGTAAACAGGTGGTGAAAATAACCCATAGTAAGGAGTTTGAAACTGATTCTCTGATCATTTCTGAAGGGGGAATTGGTGGCAGTTCATTCGAAGAATATATTTTAAAATAGAGAGGGAAGATTAATAAAGAGGCTATTGTAAAAATTAGTGTGCAACTGAACTTTGGCAATGAAAATAGAGGGAAGATGTTTAGAAGAACAGAATAAAGGAACAGAATAGATGTTGAGAATGGAGGACAGCGAATCATCTAAGATGAATCCCTAGTATGATATTAATGAAACAGAAATACAGGGAAGATCAGATTAGTGGGAAAAATCTATGAGTTCTACTTTGCATATATTGAGTTTGAGATGCTTCTGGGACAACCAGGTGAAGCTCTTCCATTGTCAACTAATTAAAAGACTCTGCAGAGGTTAGGTCAAGAGATAAAGATTGATGAGTCCATGACATTCAATTGGCAGTCTAGGCTATGGGACTGGAAAAGATAGCCCAGAAAATGTAGACAGAAGTGAATCACTCTCATTGCATAATAGGTGAGTCATCAGATGGGACATTATCTCTGTCTACTGACTGTACTTAAAAAAAAAAAAAAAAAAAAATCTGAGCAGGGCTAGATTGCCCCCAAACGCAAGGAGTAATCTCTTTTGTGTCCCTCTGGCAAGGGTGGAGAAGTTAAGTTTCCTGGTCTTTTTTTTTTTTTTCTTTGAATTCTTCCCAACCTTTTTATGCCCTTTGATTTCAATGTTTCTACCTGATCTAGTGGCCCCTCTCATATCTGGTCTCTCTATATAACTTTCTTCTCCAATGCATCCTACACACTGTTTCCAGGTCAGTCTTTATAAACACCAATTCACCACTTCCCATCATCTTGCCCCCGTGCCCATACACACACCTCTTAAAAATGTCCAATCAACAAATTTCAGACATTTTGCAGAAAGGGCAATACTACACAGCAAAAACAGTTAAGCTTTGGAGATAGATCAATCTGAACTAAAACTCAAGTTCATATAGATAAGATATATAAAACCATATGCAACCTCCATTTTCATAGGCTAAAAATGATTGAAAATAAGCAGTCCTATGGTTCAACCTAATGACTGTGAGTCAGAAGTCACTAGCAAGTAAAATTAATCTCTCAGAATATAATTCTCATTGTCTCGTATAGTGCCAGCTAGCCCTAACTGTCCCCAAAGGTGCATGCTCAGGTCAGCTTGCTAAATCTGGAAGGAGGGAATGATGGCTTTAACTAATCTGATTATCAATTCCTTCTTCTTGAGGCAGAAAAATTCCTTCTCTTTGTGTTAAAGCAGAAAAGTCAGGAGAGGAGGAAAGAACAAATTAATCTGATGGGTCCATTTGCTTAAGTCTTCCTGCTCAGGACTGAAGATGGAGAAGTTTTCTTTCACGTTTTCATCGTTTGTTACTGATCACCTTATGCTTTCCTCGGTCTTTTCTGAGGGGCATTATTTCCTTAGAAACATCAATATTACTGAGCAGGGTGAGTCAAATATCATGCAGACCTAAGAACCATCTTCTTTCTCTAAAATAATTTTGCTTATTTCTTATCTCTTTCCTTAGCTGGGATTTCCTAGTTTAACTCTCAGAGGTAAACCTCATTTCCAAATTCTTGGAGACAGTTCTCATGTGCTGTTTACATGAATGTGTGCTGAACATTTTTAAAGCAAGAGTTCTGGGGTGGGAGGTGGAGACACAGACAGACAGAGACAGAGAGACAAAGAAAGAGAGAGAGGGGAGAGGGGATGGGAAGATGGAGGG
>NW_006432945.1:5961733-5974012 GCF_000325575.1 Pteropus alecto
AGAAGAGGAGCTACTCTAGTTGAAGCAGGAGCGGGTTTGGGGGCACAGAGAGCCCCCAGACCCACCTCTCTCTTGCCTGCGATGTACCTAGGGCTCCACAGAGTACATCATGAACTCCTTAGTAACATCTGAAGATCTTCCCGCTTATCCTTTTGATTGAATTTTTACACGTGTGTGCATGTGCGTGTGTGCATGTGCATGTGTGCATGTGTAGGCATGTATGCGTGTATAGATGTATGTGTTCATGTATGTTTTCCATAGGCCCAATTCAGAAACTGGTAAACAGAATCCATTGATATTTCATCCAATGGCATCTTAAAAAAATATTACGATAAGTTGGAGACCTATCAATGATGACAAAACTTAACAAATTTAAAGATCAGAAAACCAGATGTGGACAAAAAAGAGGTGCTGTAATAAATCTAACCTAATTCCCAACTGGGCAAGTCATGTCCTGGCATTAAAACTTCTTTACTTAAAGGTTTGTCTTTGCCTTAAGCAAGCTCTGTCCCTTGCTTCTGTGCATCTAGGTTAACACAGCTTTGAAATGCCAGAAATAATTCTTTTTTTCCAGATCCCTCGAAGACATAACCACCCTCAAGAGTAGTACATAATCTTAACTATCTGGTACCTTGCTTTCTCCAACCTCCAGGTAATCTTCCTTACATTCCCTCCTTCATTCCAAATGTAGAAAAGAAACTGCAAAACTGTCATCCTATGGGGCATTTGAGATCTTCTCAGCAATTGTCAGCTTGGCTCAAATAAATTCTTACACAAATTCTTTACAGGTTTGGACATTTCTTACATCAATACAGAGTATTAATAAATTTAGAGATCTGTACATCATTACTATTCATTAAATTATTCAAAACAGTGTTCTCTCCAACTCAAATCCTGACTATAACTACTGTTTACTGATTAATGTTAAGTTTTTATGCAACTATTCGCCGATGCAGGAATTTACAAATACAGGGTTCTACCGTGGTTACTCTTAATCTTGTACTGGTTACAGGTTTCTTGGGGAACTAGATAAAAACTGAACAGTACTCTACAGAAAAAAATTTGCATGGCCACAAAAACTAAAAAGTTTTTATATAGTTTACGGAGCTGACAAACTTTCTGAAATCCTTCATAAGATAGTAAGAGATCCTTTCCCTAGTAAGGAAATTCCATCTATTAATTGAATAAGATTTCATGGTAAGAGGGAAAGGGAAAACATAGTTTTTAATTGTGCCCTCGAGGATATTGATGCATCAAAGATTCTGATGCTGGTTTAGAATTCAATTATATCAGTAGAATATGCTAGGTTATGCTGCATTAACAATCCCCAAACATCAGTGATTTATCACAACAAAAGTTTATTTCTCACTCACCTTTGGTAATTGCTGTCACTCAAAAACAGGGGCTGATGGAGGACCACTATCGTTGAGATTGAAAAACCAGTGTGATTTATCAAACTCTGACTTTCAGAGTTTCTATGTGGAAGTGATAAGTATCCTTTCTATTCAAATGTCATCAGCCAAAGTAAGGGATATTGTGTGTACGACTTTAAGAGGTAGGGAAGGGAGGAGGAGAGCAAGAAGTAATGAATATTGCTATTGTCTTTGCTTCAAGAGTTAGTTGTAGGTGTTATTCACTATTTCTCAGCTTCTATGAACATAATCATCTGTCCTATTTCTTTGCGATCAATAAAATTACACTTTTAAATCCAGATATTTTTCATACAGATTCTCATCGAAAATTATTTATAACTAGCATGGATTCTATTTCTACTGCTTTAAATTCTTTTTTAAAGCTATATACTGACTCAATCCTTCCAACACTGGAAAGTCCCTTAGCTTTATGACACTGCCAATATAAACACAGGCTTCCACAATTTGGGGAGAGATGGCATAGTAACTATCAGTTTCTATGAAGTAATTGAATCAATGACACAAAAATTATCAGTGTTGCAGTGCTTATTTTCTACCACTCCAGTAGTATGCAGGCATACATAAATACTTGACAATTATGTCTTGCTGAAGCCATCCTTGGCCCTCCAACTCTTTCCATAGGACTCTGTGCTTTTCTGCACTTGCTTCACGGGCCCACAGTTGTCTACATGCCTTTCTGCTCCATTAAATTATAATCTCACTCATTCATTCATTAAACAAATATCTCATTTTAATCTACTTTATATTCCTACTCTTAACACAGGGCCTAGCACAGATGGGAGTTCATAAATTATAAATGAAATAATGAATAAAGAAAACATTATTACTACTATTTTTATAGTAGTAACTGCTATTTGTTGAAAGGAAGCCAGGATCCTTAACTAATTTATTAAATACTTTTCATATACTCTGGGTTTTCTACTAAATATTTTACATGTATAATTTCTTTTAATCCTCATAATAATCCTAGGGTATAGGAATATTATCCTTAAGAGAGAACTCTATTCTTCATTTCTGCTACTCTGTTTGAAACTGCATCTAACTGGTAGTCACCCCCCTCCTGAGTTAGAGGGTTTGCTATTAGCAACTTTCCATCCCCTTACATCTAGGGGTATCACTTTGCTGTGAGTTGAATCGTGTCCTCCCACTCTCCAAGTCATATGTTGAAGTTCTGATCCCTAGTGCTTCAAAATGTGATCTTTCTTGGAAATAAGATCATTGCAGATATAATTGGTTTAGATGTTGTCATACTGTGAAGATTGGAGTTATGTTACCGTAAGCCAAGGACCTATCAGAAACTAGAAAAGAGACCTAGAACAGACCCATTCCTAGTTCCTTTACAGGAAGCATGGTCCTGCTGACACTGGTTTTGAACTTCTGGCCTCAAGAATTATGAGACAATAAATTTGTTGTTCTAACCTATCCAGTTCGTGAAACTTTATTATGGTGGCTATAGGAAACTAATAACACACACTCTCAGCATCTGTTCTCTCCCATTAAACTGGCTACTGAAAGACTTTAATCAATCGATCTGTGATGTAAGTGTGGAATCGAATATTCTCAACTCCTCATGAATCCCGTACTCATTACATGGGACAAAAAATTTAACGAAGAACAATTTCTACTTGGATGTAAAGAAAAACGAAATGTCAGGTGGCTTATTTCAATCTCATGCCTCCCATCCACAATCTTACCAGTGTCTGAGCTCATCTTTCACTATCCCTTCTCCAACAATGGGAAAGGTGTTATATTTCTCACCCACAGTCGTTCCTTTCACATCTGCTCTGGGTCCCATCCCTTCCTACTCTCAAGAACCATCTTCCATTAGTTTTTCTCTTTCCTCCTACATTTCAACTTCTCAATGCCTTCTTACTCTTCTCACTTAATATTTAAATATTCTCAACTCTCTCTTATCTTAAAAAGAGCAAGAACAATATTTACCTTTATTCCCCAAATCTACTTTGAGCTAATGCCTACACCTATCCTATAATTTTATGCACGAAGTTATTGCTATAAGTTGTCTATACCCCTGCCTTCTGATTCTCGCATCCTTCTCCAGCTCACTGAGTCTGTCATTCCAGTGAAATACCATCACCAAGGTTATGCATTTGTTACTTCATCCAGTCACCATCTCAATCCCTTCTCACTGTATCTTCCAGCAGCCTTTGACTCTGTTGTCATCTTTTTCTTTCTTTTAATGCTCCTGTCTCTAGATCCCAAGACAACACGCTCTCCAAGTTTCTTTTCCACCTCTCTGGCCTTTCCAGTCCAGGATCCTCTGGGAGTTTCTCTTTCTCGTTCATCTCTTAACTTTGGATTGTTTCTGCTCTCCACACTTTTCTACTGCCCTCTTTCTCTTCGTTGCATCTCCATTGTCTTCAGTTACCACCTTTTGGCTGATGATTCTCATAGCTAAAGTTCTTTCATGATTTGCTTGTTGTGGTTAATCTGCAGTCAGCATCCATTCCCATATTTTTCCAGTGTGTCTCTGAGTACCAGAGACTGAAAAGTAAAAAATACATTTCCCAGACTCCCTGGCTTCTAGAGTTCTATACGTGAATTAAATTCCACCAAATAAATGCTTTAGCAAAAGATTTGAAAGGCAGAAGTGGGTGAAGACTATCTTCCTGCTGCTTTGACCATTTCTTCTGGCAAGCAACACTGTGGAAGTATGTTTTTTTCTGCATCATCGTTCCAGTGCCATGGATGATGAAAAGCAATGTGGCGGCAGCAGTGGTAACTTCTGGTTTTGGTTTCCTGATTTCTGGATCACAGGTATAGGGGTATGTTCTTGGACTCAGTATCTCTAGTGACAGCCTTATAACTTCTTCCTGATTAAGTCAAAGGTAAGAGCTTCCTTAGAAGGGCAGTTTTGCCTAAAGCCTATTTCTCTAGCTGATCCAAAAATGTGTTTATTCCCTTCACTCCAAGCTAATTATCTGGAGTCAATCTTTTTCTGTCTAAAATAACTAGAATGGTTTCTGTTTTATGCATTGAACCTTTATGGGTAGAGAATTTGATTCTTAGAATCAGGGCATTATTGCAACAAAAACAAGAATGTGTACTATTAGCTTGATGGCTGGATAGTTGGTGAATAAAGGACAGACATTACAGAGTGAAAACTATGGGACACTTGTTTTAGGTTTTCAAAAATTTGGTAAAACTGCCACTTGCAACACCTTGTATACAACCATATGCCAACAGAGCCTACAATTCAAGTGGAAATCATCAGAAAAGCTCTTATCAGTATGATTCAGCTGCTTCTTGCCTTTTACCATAGTCATAAAAAAGTTATGAACACATGTTAATCATAAGAGGTAGTCCTGGCTGTAGAGAGGTGGTACAGAGAAAAATAAGCTGCAGCCCAGCCTTTCTCAAGCAGTCCCATTAAGACTTCCCAGGCAGATAATGGGAACTTGCTCATGGAGAAACTTATCTCTGGCAAAAATCAGACTGAGCATGCTGCCTTCCTACTCAAGGCTTTTTTTTCTTTCTGGACAGCTTCAATATGGGGGCGAGTGACAAGTGTGGACAGATTACCAAGGGCAGGAAATAAAATACCATAGATTTCAGTCATCCTATACCTAGATAATATGCTTTGCTGTGGTTACCTGAAAACATAAGAAGCATACGAGTTTATGAAGAATATTTATTACTAAAAATAACTTGCCAGCCTGGTCCACAAAAGCCTGTTTTTGTTGTTTTGTTTTTGTGTTTGTTTGTTTGTTTTTTAAATCTCTAAAGCAACCTCTGGATCCCCAAACTTTTACAACCATGAAGCAGATATGAAAGATGTTTTGCCTCCTAAGGAGGACTTAGCCCCACCACCCATTTCAGATCTAAGCACAAAAAACAGGGCATGGAGGCATCTCTCCCATCCACAAATTTATTCCCCTCATTCTAATCTAATTATGTGAATCAGAGGTTGAAAGATAGAGTAATCTAACTTACTTTACTATCAGGGTAGGGAGATGTTCTAGTTCTTGCCAGTGGGACTCAAAAATTACTAGAGATGAGTGATTTTTATGCATTTCCAATTCTTTCATTTTCTGAATAGTTCATATTGCACTTCCTTGGTTCTTATCCCATCTTTGTATACTGGCTGGGGCAGAGGTCTGTGGAGAAAATATGCCTTTTAGCTTGTAGGTCTCTGGACCATAAGACCCACGTTCAGCCCTATTTGAAAGGAAACGCATCACGCAGAGAGATACTGGACTTCGGGCTAATGCAGTAAACAGAGAAGACTCAGAGACTGCCTCCCTTACATATCGGTAAATGTGTTGTGTGTGTGCAAAAGCAGTATAGATTTTGGGGTCACCAAGGTGCCAGACTTGGGCAGAGACTGCTTATTGTGCCCTTACTATCTGTTCTCTGCTTCTTCTATTGTAATAGAAGTTTCAGGTGGAAATAAGGCCACAGAACTAAAGTCTCTATTTCTTAGCTCCCTTTGTAGTTAGGTGTGACCATGTAGCTAGGTTCTGGTTAAGGAATGTGAGCAGAATTAATGTGTTAAACTTCTATTCAGGTTTTTAAAAACAGAGTATCCCCAACTTTCTTCTCCATTTCCTGCTGGTCAAATGGGAAACAGTCACCTTGGAACGCAATATGGAAGCCGCACCTGAGGAACCTGGATGAACTTCATGGCACAAGCTGCCCTATTTGCCATGGGCCACTTGCCTCAGACTTTGGGTGAGAGAAATGAATTAAACCTGCTGAAGTCGCTGTTACCTTAGCCTGTGTTACAGCAGCTGAAGTAGTCTTCTATTTCTCTATGCCCTCTCTTAGCAATTCCTTCTGCACCACATCCTGTCCCACCCTACTGAGGGTCTCTGCTAACATTATCTTTAAAACTCCTCTTCCACACTCATTTAGATGTTGCTCCCTTCCTTCCCTGCCCACCACCACCACCTAAGGTTTTTTCCTACTCCTCCTCGCGTACAACTCCATATGATAATATTTAATTAGCTGTATCAAAAAAAATTTTTATGTTTTCATAGCTATCTTCCTTACTAGAGTTTAATGCCTTGAGGCAGTAGAGACCATCCGTTGTTCATCATGGGTTTCCTAGTGTCTACTGCCTGGGGTGTAATGAGCATTGAATAAATAGATGATAAAAGGAATAAAAGGTCTATTTTTGGACCTGATCTAAATTTCTTGAATGGCTCTCCTTAGACACTGCTTCACCCGTATCATGTTTCTACTGCATTGATTCAAAGGAATAAGATTAGAGAGCATGTAGGGTATATTGACCTAAGTCTATAGCTGAACAGTTAGCTTGTATGCAGATCATAATAATCACTTATTTCTCAACAAAGAAACCAAACAGAGAATGCAGAGATATGAACGTGGTGTTGAGGAAAACCCTTAAGGGCCATCAGAAGACCTGGGTGCACATCTCAGTACTATCACATACTAGTATTGTGTAAATCATAGATGATTATAGAATCATTTTTCATTAACTAATAGAAACATTAAAGAGTTTCTCTGAGGCGAGCAAGATGAGAATACATCTGAGAAATATCACATTTTTAGGAAGTTTTTAAAAAGTAAGGGGGAGTTAGGGAAATTGTTTAGCACTTAGGTTTTTTATTATACTCGATTCTTCTAACATATTTGCTTTATAAATAATATGATAGAAGATCTGAGAGAGAAATAGAGGTCTGCTACATGATTAAATTGCATTATGAACACTTATTTATTTAACTTCATTATATGGGGAAAAAACTTGTTTCCAGGCTAAGCTTTACTCTCAGTTATATTGTACACTGAATTTACGCTATTTGATCGCTATATTAAAATGAATAAAAAGTACTTCAAGACCTATATATTTTCCTGTTGACTTCTATGAACATTTTGTTTAAATAAATGATCTGTTTTTGTATTTAAAAAATTTTTTGTTTGGTTAGTAAAATCATCATCAAGGAAAAAAAATATCTTTCTTAGGAGAAAAAAATGTAAATAAATGGTTTGAAAGAAAAGCCAATACATTTATAGAGAGTCATGTTCCATCAAAGTGAAAAATTCCAGTTTCCATGAACGAATCTGGTTCAATTTTATAAAATGCAAGTTAGGTAAGAAATTTTCAGTTATTTTGATCCCAAACTCTTCAAAATACATAAAACGAATCTATTAATTTATTGAAATTTTTCTATTGTTTCGAAAGTAAATACTGCAATCCAATGAATTTTCCTAGTTAAACAAATGTACCTAACTCACTGTATCACTCACTGTTTGTTTGGGCATCATGTAAATAAGGAAATTCAGAAAAGGATTTAAAATCTGAAAGAAGCATTAAGGTCTGCCCTGAAAAATTCCAGATTTGTTTGATTATAAACTGAAGACAAGAAAGAGAAGGACCTTGGCATCTCTTGCAGAAGCATGCGAGCAGTTCTGGCTTCTGTTAATGAAAGCCCAAATAAAGTGGGTTGTATAAACATGCTGAGCAACTGAAAGTGAGGTTGCCCTAAAATAGCAACAGTTTTGCTGACTATCCCAAAAAGGAATGACAACATCAAATGTCTCTAATTAGGGAGGGTTAAAAATAAAATAGAATTAGAAAAAAAAAAAGGCATTTTTAATCTTAGAGATAGCACTCAAAGGAAGCATCTATAAAGTGATCCCAAAATGATTTTATAAGCAGTAGCAGGAGAGTAGTGAAATGTGAGTTCACAATCAGAAAAATAATTGAAAATAACTGTAGCCAATTTCAGAGACCTGGAGTCACAGTGCTAGGAAGTAGTAGGTATGACTATTGTTCTTTGCCCTAGACTATGTTTAGAATTTGTGTTTAGATTTTAATACCTCTATGTCACTAAGAAGTAGAAAAACTAAGGAACAAAGATTTGCTAATTCACAATACCAAGGTGGGCAAGTAGATAAGAGAACTGTAGAAGCTAAGTCGAAAAAACAGACAATGACTCAAAAGAAACTTGCTTAGGGTTTTATCCTTGGAAAGGCTACAGAGGAAAGAAAGTAACAAAGGTTGAGGGTCTTGACGGAAAAGGCTTTGAGATGGGTGTTTCAAGCTGTTCCAGAGAACGATAACTAAAGATCTTTTCTAAATCTGACTCGAAATAGTGTGGTACTGGGAAAAAAGTCTAACATAATTTACGTGGACTATTCCTTGAACTTCGTTGCTTAAACTTTGACTATATGAAACCCAGATATGAATTAGCTGAAATTAATGTTATTTGTTTAAATTGAATTAATTAGTTGCTTTTTTAAAAAAAAAAAATTTAACCAATCTACATACTGTTAGTTGGGATTTACCAGTCCTCAGATCCAATCTGAATGGCTCTACTAAGCTTTAAGTCTCAGGCCAACTCACTCTTGATGTCATAAAAGAGGCCAAGAGCAAAATACAGAGACTTCAGAGATGCTCCTTTAAAGATTTATTCCAAATTACAGAGATGCATCCCTGATTCATCGAAAATGTGAACAAGTGAGGAAAACAGAGAAAAACAGAAGAAAGTATTTGATGTGGCAGTTTTGACATCGCAATAAGAAGTCTACGTTGTATTTCCATAAAAGCTAAAAACCACTATTATTTAATAACTTATGCCACACTTTCATCTCTACCCATATCTAAACCCCATTCTTGAATTTCACTATTAAGACATAAGTTAAATTTGTGAAATGAGATGAGGCTCAAAAATGGGGTAGGGTCATGATTAGGGCTGGGGGTCAGATGAAATCATACTTGGAGATGGGAGGAGAGACGGAGCGTGGAACAGGTAAATACAGGAACGGGAGTCAGGGCGGAGGGGCAGGAAGGGGTAAGCTAACGTGTACGTTAACCCATATGGAAACCGGTAGCCAAATGGTTCAGTTGAGAACAGTGTTATATTCAAAGAAAAGCAGGAAAATTAGAATACTGATTTTTACTTATGTTGTCCCCAAGTCTTAAGGGGAACTCCAGATTCTGCTCAAAAATCTTCAGATGCTGAGTGGGTGAGCTAGAATTTTTTCTAGTGTATACAGAAAGGGTAGAGCCTCTAACTGTCATATATTAATTTTTGTTCTAGGACAGCGATTTGTCTTCATATGCATAGTAACCACCCTATGTCTAGCACATAACAGTTACTCAAATATGTTTTAAAATGATTGAATGACTAAAGAATGAAATAGTTAGTAAGAGATAGGTAAGATGACTTTGAATCAGGAGATAAGTTTGGAGACTGAGAGTTGAGGAATCTTATGTCTGATATTTTTTCAGAAAAGTTCAAGTCTATAGTGTCTGCTACAAAGAAAGGTAGTACATGTGGGATAAGAAGGGTAAGAACATGAATTGTCCATGGGCTCAGACAGTCGCTATGGAGAGGCCAAATAAGAATGGATTGCAGCAATACTATTCAACATAATCTAGGAGACACCTTATGAAAAAAATTTAAATTGTGAACTTTCATTTTTGTAATCATCCAAAACGTAATTTGTTTCTGAATTCTATGAACGGCCTTCTTATAACCAAATATCCCACATGATTTTTTTGCCCACATTTTCATTTGTATTTATGATCTTGTGAAGTGGAACTATTTTAATTATCCCTGGCTTTTTTAGGGGGTTCAATCAGAGAATCAGAACCATTAGGGATCCATCTATCTGCCTATTTACCTATGGATTTTACAGAGATTTGACCTTATACAATTGCGGACGCTGGTTAAGAAGCAGTCTTTATAAGTCTGGTGTCTTTCCATCTGATGCTGGAGCTTAAAATCCAGGAGGCAGGTGTCAGGGAGAGAAGATGGATCTAAAGTCAGGGAGACCAAGAATAGGCTTATGCGGGAGAGCCCATAAGCACAAGCTGGAACCTGTAAGAATGGACTGAAACTGATGTCAGTTCTGATTGCGTCTGCTCTTAGTGGTGTGGGTGTCCTGGAGTAGTTGGTGGCTTCACCATGGAGCTAAACAAACACACCTATCCCAGGAGTCACAGAAGGCATAGGAAGATCCAGGGGAAGGTGGAGGAGTTGCAGGCCCAGCTGGCTTACACAAATTGGATGAGCTCACATACAAATGACAATGCATGTGAGCTACATACATAATAATCGCTGCTTCATTCCTGCCCTCCAAATCTTGCACAAGAATATCTCTTGTGGTTTACCCTAACCAGAAACATACAAGAAAGGTCATTCTGGGAAATGTGGGTCAGGCTAGCCAAGTCGATACGTTGCAAAGCCACCACACTGGCTTATGAAAATTAAATTATGTGTGTGTACCAAATGACACCACAGCCTGAGGTATAAATAATAACAATTACAATTTACTGAATATCTTCTGTGTCCTAGTCTTCCAGCATTAACTCACTGAACCATCACAACCCACTGCTGTAGGGACCACTATTGTTCCCACTTTCCAGACATGGGAACTGAATCACAAAATGGTTAATTAACTTGTCTACAGTCATAAAGACAGTAAGTAGTAACAGAAGCAGGATTTAAACCACCCAGGCAGTCTAGCTTTAGAGCCTCTACTCTTACCCATTACGCTCTGCCACCTCCCTGGGAGACAATGTGAGAAAAGCTCTTAGCAACACTGAGTCTACATATGGCACAGTGTAGTCTACGCCTGGGCCATAGCAGTCAGCACCAACTGCCCATTGTGAGCAGCACGCTGCTTGCCTAACTAAGTTAATGATTTAGATTTTGCCTGAGTTTACTTTTTATGGATTTATTTTGAGCTTATGTTGTATAAAAGCTATAAGTATAAGGAATTTATACAGCATTTATATTTGCACGTATAATTTTTATGATGGAAATAATTAAAATTAATGTGGCTCTTAAATAGTGAACAGCCTAACTCATATTGGGGCCAGCTGGGCTATTTCCGACAGAGGGGATATGAGGAGCCAACACCTCTGAGTATATCATCAGTAAATGAAAGGATGAACAAGTACACTAACAATAAATGAATGAGTCATTAGTAAAGCCCATAGAGAAATGTTTTTCAAAATCCCTCAATCCCCACAAAAGTCACTGCCAGATGACATTAAGTTATTGAATTAAAATGCAGTTTTCCTTGTCCAGATTTTCACAACAAAATGCTTCTTCTTTATCCCTGGGGGCAGATTTTTTAAATGTCCCAAATGTGCTCTTGGAGGCAAAAGCAGTGGATATCTATCAAGGCACGTCAGGATGATTATGGCTGTCTGGTTGGAAGCTTTCTGAGACTGTCCTTGCACAACCTGTGTGTAATTCGGCATCTGAAAATTAAAACGCATTTGGAGTTTTCTGTCACCGTGGCTTTGTATTGCACAAGACCCAAAGCGCTTTCAATCACTTAACCACTTCCCCCTCACTGAATTGCCTGCACTTCCTCTACGACACATTATGTAGTAGGAGGGGCGTCCTGTCTATAACGTGTCTCACCTGCCAGACGCTAATTAATCACGTTTGGCACCAAGTCACCTTCTAACAGACTTACAGCAGCTCTATCCTGAAAATCTAATTTTTATAAAATCCTGAAACTACAGCTCCCTAAAAATATATTCAATTTTATAGAAAGTGTATGTTCCCCAAAATGAATCATTACAAGCCTTGTCTGCAGGTCACCTGCGGGCCCTGGCCCTGGAGTATCTCCCAGTCTGCTCTGGACGCTGATGGCCACGCACCCCTGCGGTCCTGCCAAGCCCAGCTCCTCCTCCTCTGCTGCCTGTAATCCTCTCTCCCCCCTTACCGAGTCCCTGTAGATTCCCCACAGAACGCTCCCGATCGTTTTTACTTCCCCTATATCAAATCAGCTCTCTCTCCATATCGAGTCCTGACAAGCGGCCGTCCACTGGCCCCTCTATCCAATTTCAAAACACTGTGAGTGTGAATGCATTTTCCTCGTCTTTATTTTAGCCTCAGGG
>NW_006432945.1:5974050-5993740 GCF_000325575.1 Pteropus alecto
TGGTTGTTTTTCTCTAACTTCCACAATATGGGTAAGATTTCTTTCCCTTTCACTTTCTTCTTTTATTTCTCCTTTTTTTTTTTTTGCACTTGACACAAAACGCTACTATTGTCTCTTGTAAAAGTTAAAAGTCCCAGCTTTCAGTTCTGCCACTTCCACTAAACATGTGATGTCGTTCAAGTCGCCTAATCTTTCTGATAGTCTGCTCATCTGGAATGTGTTAATAATATTTATAATAAAGTATAACAATAGTTTAATAAGATCTAGCACACAGCATGCTTAATATGTGCCAGGCACTCTTTTGAGAGTGAACATATATTAGTTTTTAATAATGCAGAAGAGTGATTAAATAATTTTTAGCAAATGTGGTCATCAAAAACAATGAGATATAATAACATGGAACTATATCGATGATATAATTCTAAGTACAAAATCAAGTTTCAGGACAATATGAATAACATGATCATTTACATTAAACTATGCATTAGATATATAAATAATAGTTCTCTTTCTATATATATATACACACACACATACACATACATATGGTTTAAATGTTTACAAAGCATGTGTTTATATATTTGATTTAAATTTTTCAATGAATGTTTTAAAAACAATAGAAAAATAATTATATCAAAATAATGATTTTAGCAAGCATACTACAACTGGCAATTTAAGTAAATTAGTGTTACTTTCATGAAAGTAGAAACTTGACTAGATAATATCTTTATTCTAATCACAATTAAAAAATATTTTTAACATACACCTTTAAGAAATGCCAAAAAAAAAAAGAACTGCCAAGTAAACCAGCATTGCATCTTTCTGAATATTCCCAATGAGAGCATAGATTTCTAATTTAGGGATGTCCAATTTTTTTTTTTTTTAACAGATGATGCTTATTTGTCATCGTGGTTCATGAATCAATTTGCTAATCAGGCTGGGTAATGATGAATTTAGATTTCTCACTCTCATTCAAAGCACTGTAATTTTTTAAGGATATTTCAAGAGGAAAAATTCACTTCTTTTACAGAATATAGAGTTTCCAAAGTCTATTTCAAAATAATAAGTATGATTATTCTTTGTGTGAAGAAATCTGCATACTTATCGAAATTTCACTGCTGACTCCATTTTTCTAGTTAGCTGCCCATTGGAAGAATCTCTAAAACTTTTTAATAATTTCATCAGCCCCGAAGTTACCAGATAAATACCTTACTTATCACCTTGGGATTTTTTTACCTTTTTTCAATAATATTCCTTGTCATCACTTTAATCTCCATAACTTTTGAATATAAAGTATCTCACATATATACTTTCTTATTCTTGCTTTGAAATGAAAATAATCCCTTTTAGTTTTACCTATAATTCCAGCACTATGAGTAGCAGATCTTAAAAATGCTCTTACTTCAAGCCGAAATCCAGTGCGGCGACATTCCCACCTTCCCGCTCCACCTCCAACTTGTATCTGGCTCTGTACTGCAGCTTCTCTACCCTCTTAACATTCAGTAAAAAAACATAGAAACTTCCTGCTGTCCAAGATTCATCTCTAAATCCACTCTCATAAAACTTGCTCCATCATTTAGATTTGTTCGTCATTATAATCAGCCCCTCTCTGCACCCCGCTTTTGTCTCTCAACCTTTAAACAAGTCAAGTCTGTCCTACAGAAACTTCAGAGAGAAAAAGACAGAGACAGAGAAAGAAATAGACAGAGGAGATTTAAAAAAAGAAGAAAGAAAACCCTGATCCCTAAGTCTTCTAGTTTCTGACCAACCATTTCCCTCCTTCTACAAAACAACCTTAGTGCTCTCCTAAGTTACACACTCTCCCATTCCTCTCAAGCCATAGCATTTAGGGTTTTGCCCCAGTTGCTCCAATAAAAGTTTTATTGATGATCACTACTGACAATTCATTCTTCCAAGCCCAAGAGAAAATTTTCAGGCATCTTATCTGAATTCCTTGGCATTTGTACATTATTTCCCTGCTCTTCATCACTTCTATCTTGAAATGTTTACTTTGGCTTCCGTCAAACAACACTCTCCTTATTCTTCTACCTCCCGGTCCCTCTTTTGTGTATTTTGAAAACTCGTCATTTAAAAGTTGCTGCTCCACAGAATTCCACCATGGGCCTCTGTCTCTTCTCAATCCATACGCTTATCCTGATCATCTCTTCCTCTGTCCCTCAACTACTACTGCTGCCTGACGCCATCCTAACCTTTCAGCCCAAGCTGACCTTTGTCCCCGTAGTGACAGTCTGAACTCATCCTATGGCTCCACAAAATCTCATCCTCTAGGGTCCTTTTTTGGCAAATGGTACCACCCAGTTGCTCAAATAAAAAACATGGTGTCCTCCTGGAATTTTTCTCTCTCTCATGTCCCATATCTATTGATCTTTAAGCCCTGCCAATTCTACATATTAAGTGCTTCTTCAAGTACTAGTCTAGGGTTTTTTCACGTCTTACCTAGATTTCTATCATAGCTTCAGTGGACCCCTGCCTTTAGTTTTGTGTCTTCCAATATAAACTCCCCAGGCTATCACAATAAACTTTCTAATACCTAAATCAGTAACTCAACTTTCTGATAAAACTCAAACTTAAAGTTGAACATAATCTGGTCCTTGACTACCTTTCCAGTCTTATCTTCTCTCTAAACTCCATGACCCTAAGATCTGACCATATTCGACAACTTATAGTTTTGTGAATATGCCATACTCTCTCTTCCCACACCTTCCCATGATTTTCCTTCTCTCTCCTTTCTTCTCAGAATAGCTAATTATTATTTCTTCTTTGACAACATCTCAGCTTTCTCTCGATCAAGGTTTATCTTATCTGAACCTCCCTGAACTCATTATCCAGAATTGAAATACATGAGCTTCCTTCAGGAATCCAAAGATCTTTGCCTCCTTTATTACATCTATTATACCAGGACTCTTGTTTACAAGTTTTGAAACTAAACTCAAACTAGATTTAAAATAAGGAAGAGGGGACCAAAGGGAATGCATTTAGTGAAAGCTAGTGGAAAGCCCAAGAAATGAATTTTGAAGTATATTTGGATGTAGTGGCTTAACTAATGTCCTCAGAAATCTGTGTATTTTTTCCACCTTTATTTTTGTTTTTCTCAGTTGTTAGAGAGAAAATCATGGGCCCAAAATGGTGTCATGCATGCTGAAGGCATATGATACCAAACCTAGATTTACTACCTGATCCAATTACAGTTTTACTCTCTCCCAGAAACGGAATCTTCATCAACCAGTCTGTAATTTTCTAGTCAAGCTCCAGTAAAATAATCTGTCGCGTGAGCCATCTCTATCCCCCAAGGAATGAAGAGATGATCTTCATGATAAAAAGCCCTTCCCTTTCTTTTCTCCCAAATAAAAGATGTCTTACCAAAAAATAACCCTTTCTTGTCAATAGCTCCTTTGGCCCACTCTGCTTCCTAAAAGCCTTCCTGATAAGACCCACTTCTTCTAAGGGAAGCTGAAACAGTCTACTTTTTTAACTGCCTAGTTCCACCCTCTTTCTGCCTATGAAAACCTTCTCCGTGGTACAACTCCTGGTACAGCTCTTCTAGTTTCTAGGTGGGATGCCGTCCAATTTATGAATCAATTAAAGCCAATTAGATTTTCAAATTTACTTGGTTGAATTTTGTTTTTTAACACTGTGTTGGCCTTATTTTCAGGAAGACTGTCACTACATAGTGGCAAAGAGGGTCACCAGCTGCTTTCCTGAAATTTCCATCAACAGTCCTAGGATGGTTTCTCATTGACCTAGCTATGACTGAGGCAAGCCAGATAGTGCAGTGACGCCCCCACCTGCTTCCAGGATATGGCTGTGAAAATTTTTTCCTTTCTTCACACTTCCCCATTTTAGCCTCAGAAGGGGAGATAAGCCAAAACCCGTCTCTTCCAGTTGAGACACCATCTTTGGCTAACGCATGACCTTTGGATAATTATAATATCATTATAGTCTCATCTTCATTGCAAATACTGTGGCTCCCATCATGCACCTGACACCATGACAGTTCCAGAAACACCATATAAGAAAGGAAGAGTAGAAAACTGAGCTCTCTGACTATGGGGAGGAGACAATGGGGCTACGTCAGTACCATGTTTCCAGGCCCTGTCCCAAGAACAAAAGCCCAGAATCAAGACATTGTCATGCGAATCCTCCTCTCCTCAATTCTCTCCTCTCTCTCTCTCTGAGTTCACTTGCATTCCCCTCTTGAGTGTGTACTTTTGCTTTAATAAACATGCACTTTCCTGCTTGCTGCTCATCTTGCCCTTGAATTCTTTCTCATGGCGTAAGACATGAACTTGGTCACTAGAGCTCCGAGCTCTCTGGCAACATGGCCACATGCCTGTCTTACTGAAATAATCATTTAAGACTATGAGATAATCTGATTGGCCAGGCCTAGGTTATATGCTCACCTTTGGTGCTGGGATGGGAGGTAGGGTCAGTGTCCTGCAAACCATGAACTGAGAATAGGAGAAATTATTCTACCAAAAAAATGCTGGACAGAAATATCCACATGTCTACTATAATGCTTTCCATACTACGTTATTCTAGTGTGTTTATTTGTCTGCCTTACTAATTTGTGAGCTCTTTCAGGATATAGATTATGTTTTCATCTATGTAATACAAACACTAAGTATATCATATATCAGTGTTCTTATACTTCATGAGATAATAAGTTTAAAGCATTTATCACAGTCATTTATACAGTACTCCCCCCTTATCTGTGGAGCACATATTCTAAGACCCCCAGTGGATGCCTGAAACCACAGATATGTCCACATAAGAACGTACAAACTGTAAGAAATTTTTATAAGACTTTATTTGAGCCAAATGACAATTGCCAGGAAGCAAGATTTCAAATGCTCCAGAGAATGAATTTTGCAGTTTCTTTTATATCTTTGGAATTAAGGAAGGAGAATTAAGATTACATAAAAGTGAGAGAAAGAAAGGTACAGGATAGTTAATATGTACTCCCTTAAGGGCTGGGTCCTTGAGTGAACTGGTAAGGAGAATTACTTCTGGCATGTCAAAGGTATGCTAACCTAGATACACAAGAACTATGGACAGGGCCGGCTTAAAATTTTTACAGAAATTATAGGTAGGCATGAGGTTTGACTATCACCATGACCTGCCCAGTAAAGAATTTATGATCAGATCACCCTTTCCTAGCTTAGATTGATTACAGTACTCTTTTTATGTCCACAGATAGTACCAAACCCTATATATACTATGTTTTTTTCCTATACATAATACCTATGATAAAGTTTAATTTATAGAGTTAATAACTAAAAATAAAATATAACAATACACTGTAATAAAAGTTATGTTAATGTGGTTTTTCTCTTTCTCAAAGTATGTGATAACTGATCTGATAACCAAGAGGTCTACAAAGCAGCTAAGGTACAGGCAGTGTATATGACAAGCATATGAGGCGTGGACATGCTGGACCAAAAGATGCTTCATGTCCTGGATGGGACAGCACAAGATTTCATCACACTACATAGAACAGCATGTAATTTGAAACTTATTGTTTATTTCTGGAATTTTCCATTTAATATTTTTTGACCGCAGCTGACTGCAAATAACTGAAACCAGAGAAAGTGAAACCGCTAATAAGGAGGGACTATTGTACAATAAACACTCAATACCTGTTAGCTATCATTATTGGTATTATTGTTTTGTAGAGAGTGAAAATGGTAGTATGAAATAAGTTTTATTTGTACAATCAATGTACAGAAAAGGTCCACATGCACAATTGTCATAAGAGAAAAATATTTTCATCTTCGAGTAACAAAAAATCCACCTAAAAGTGAATTAAACTTAATGAGATTTATTATCTCACATAGCAAGGAGTCTAGAAGGCACATGGCTTTAAAGAAGTAGCTAAATCTGTGGCTGACTGACATAATCAAGGATGCAGAGAATTTCCATCTTTCTGTTCTGTCACGCTCAGAGTGCTAGTTCTCTTCATGGTCACAGGACACTGATGAAGCTCCTAGCACCCCGTCCTCACATACCAGTGGCCTAAAGCCAGAAAAAGGGACACCTCTTTCCGTGGATCTCTTCTGAAGAACAAAAAATTTTCTCGGAAGCCTTCCAGTCCCCAGAGAATCACTACAACTGATTGGTCACAACTGGGTCAGTCTGAGACGACTTCAATTTACATGGACCAAACAAAATGTAATCAAAGGAGAAGGGTATGCTTTCTGACATTGTTGGAACTCTGCTAATATGAAGTATAGCCTCATCGTTGGCCCAAAATAAAGCCTGCTGTATTTTGCAGGCCATCCTAAAGTAATATGATCATTGTTGCAATTCAGTACATCAAGAATGTCTACAGTAAAATTACTATTACTTCCTGTGGCCCCTAATTTTATCCCCTGAAATACATATAGTTAACAGTCTGTGGATTGGTATACTTCTTTTCATTTGCTCATAAAAAATGGGAGCCTGTCGATGAGTTCGCGCCCCCAAATTGAAATATGTGTATATATTTCGTAACATTTTCTTTCTAAGAAATGCACATTCTTCCCATAGTATAGTGTGCCAGTTATCAATTTATTGCCTTTCAGGTCCAAATCTACCCTCCTTTGCCCTGTTCTGTGATCCTGGAGCTGTCTCTTTAAACACTACTCCTTGATAGCTGGTTAATCTTAGGCTTTGTCAATAGAGGGTGCTGGAGAGACACTGCATGGCCAGAGTGAGAGAAAGGGGTTTTTCCAGAGTGCTGTTTTTGGCATGGCCGCCAGTTGATGGGCCTGAGGGAGGCCTAATAGTGTTCACGTCAGCAGCTCACCTCACGGACACTCCAATGAGTTTTTCTGCTATCCTGCAAGTCGGTCCTGTGGACCAATTGTATCTACACCCACGGTGAGCTTCTTGCCACACAGCATGTTGCATGTTCTAATGGCAGCCATACCCCCAACAGAGGTCTGAATCTCAGTCTTGGGCAGATGGAGGAGAGCTCTTCCAGATTCTTACCTTCTTTCCTTCTTCATTGACCTTCAGTCCAAGTAATAGTAAATGCTTTCTGCATTTGCTACTTCTGTACTTCTTAGAGCTTTCCTGTTCCCTTTTATAAGTTAAGCTTTTATTGGTTAATAATTCCTCATATATAATTTTCTCTGTTCAAATTACTGTTGTGGTTTCTTTGTTCTGATTTGATTCTGAATAACACAAATGGATATACCATGATTTAATTTAACTATGTCCCGATTCATTCAATATTTATGGCTTTCTGTGTGTCTTGTTTTTCTATTTATTGTTTAATAAATATTTACTGAGAAACTACTTATATGTGCCACATACTAGTTTAAACACTCAGAATATTGTGAACAAGACAAATAAAGTCCTGACTCCTTCACGGAGTTTACAGTCTAGGGCAAATATTCAGATGATAAAAATAAATATAAAACTCAAGATAGCGATAAATGCTGTGAAAAAATATAAATGTTTAAGAGACAAGAGGGTAAAAATAAATCAGGGGATAGGGGACTGTTGGGGTTAGCAAGATTAAGGAGGCCGTATCTGAGGAGGTAGCACGTGAGCAGGGATCTGAATGACGGGAAAGAGCTGACAGTTTAAGGGGCGGCAAACATCCATGTGACTAGAGCATGGTATAAAGGAAGCAAAGTGGTAGGACATGGTCTCTGAAGTCAGCAGGTCATGCAGGGTCAAGTGAGTAATGGAAGAGTTTGAATGTTATTTTAAGAGTAACGGAAAACCATTAGAATGCCTTAAACAGAGGAATCGAACAATCTACCTTCTGTTCTAAAATGGCCACTTCGGCTGCTGTATAAACTCTCTGGAGTGAAGAGTAAAGGTAGGTGTACAGGTGAGGAAGCTCTAACAGTCATCCACAGGGAGCAATTACTGACTTGGACCCAAGAGGTGGCAATGGATGCTCTGAGCAATGAAGGAGAACAAATGTAAGATGGTGCCTACAGATGCTGCTGATTGATTATATGTGGAGAATGAGAAGAAGTGAAGAATCAGAGAAAACTCCCATGTCGGAGCCTGAGCAAATGGTTAGTGCATGTGGACATCATTAGGTAGTATATCCGCAGTTCACGAACTTCCACGTTAAAACACAGTCGTTTTGTAAATGCTTTTGTTTATGTGAAATACATATTCAGTGAAAAGAGAGGCATTGTCTTATATTTTTCTAATCTAATTTATGTCCAGCTTAATAAAAGACAGTTGCATTCTTAAATCTGCTTCTTCATTCACTCTGTTGTGATATATTATTTTAGTTGCAGTACACGAAGAAAACACCGCCTCATGTCGATATGTAGTCAGAAGAGAAGGGTTGTTTTAATAGCCTTTTTGTATAATTGTAGATAGTCTTCTTTGACATTACACTGAAAAACTTAAGTGGTATTTCCTTAAAGGTGAAAAGCAATGTGGACTCTAAAACCATATCAATGAACTTTTCACACTGTTGTATTAAAATCTATTGGTCTATTTTAATTTGAATACATCTTTAATCTATACATGATTTTTGACCTCATGAATACCCAGGGATCCTCCAGACCACACACTGAGAACTGGGCCACATAACATTATTCATTAATTTAACAAACATGTATTGAGTTGTTACCATATGTTTGCCACTGTTCTGTGAGCTAGAGATACAAAGAAATGATTGGACATGACTCTTTCCTTCTTAGAGCCATATCTTTTGAGCATATTACGTTTGAGGGTTCTTGCCCTGATACCATCAGGAAGATATTCCTCTCCCAAATTATGTTATTTTGGAAGTCAAAAAATTTCCATTCCAAACCATACTACAGAGTAAATACTCTGCAAAGGAAAAGACAAATGCACTTTCTCTGGTATGCAAATAAATGTAAGGCAATAAAACATGTTCACACGCATAATTCCTGTGTTGCTTTATTTATCACTTCCACCATTATGATAAAACGCCCATACAGATTACTAACTCTAACCTTTTCACACATTAGTCAGATGACGAGATCTTCCTTTCAAAAAATTCCAGAATGCCCTCTATCACATCCGACCTTTATTCTTCCAGGCACAAATTCATAATAAACTATTAATCCATGAAGTGACCTCACACATCACCTCCTTGAACTCTGTATACATTAATGAAGCCAGAATGATGTGAGATTAGGGGAAATCCCGTATATTTTCTGTGGTTGATGACTTCCTTAATCATGTCAATTTTTTTTTTTTACCTTAGTCAACTCCATGATATAATTATAATGTTCAACTACAGCATAGTTTCTTAATCTGGTTATGAAGACAAAAGGCTTAATCAAAAAACAGGAAAGTTGGTTTCAGGTTGTAGTCCTTAAAAATTTTGTCAGGAAAATATGGATCAAATATTCAGAAGAGAAACTGCCTGATACTGAAGAGTAGAGATTTTTTTGTGTGTTCGTATTTGCAACTACTGCATTTTCTACTTTAATTAAAGCAAATGCTACATGAATGTTTGTCAGGGGGAAAACAGGGAAGTCCAAATGTAAGAATTCAATATATTTTTGCTAAATAAATAAATGGTTTGCTTCCCTTTATTCACATTTGAAAAGTCTACTGTCGGTATCAGCTGGATTTCTTTGCTGCTAAGTGTAGAAACCACCTCTGAAGAGACAGTGAGGCATCAAGACGGGTTATACGACGGAGGGTAGAAGTCCCATGCTTCAGTAGTAGATTTTTAAACTCAGCAATAGGAATATATCGGAAGGCCAGGTGGAGATCACAAAACCTATAGGAAGGCTATGAAAAAATTAAAGAACCAAAGCAAATCTTTGCAGGTTAAACGTAGGAAATAAAAAAACTTTCTGGAGTAGAGCGTTAAGCAATTAACAATAGAATAAATAAAGTCTAACTCTTTGTCACCTTGTTAAAGGTCAAATTACAAGGTAACTGCATATAATTGGCACGTTTGTGTGAAATGCCTAAAAGTATTTAAGACTAAAAATCTAAAAATCTGAGTAACTAGAACACAGCCAAACAGAGTGAAATTTCTACAAGTACTTGTGCAATATTCAAAATGTGCTCAACCTTTGGTTGGAAGCTGCAAGGCTGATTACTGTCCAGTCAGGTTTTCTAAAGAGAAAAAGATTAATTTTTTAAAAGTAAATTTCTTGTTAGAAGTAGAACAAGATATTGGGCAGCCATAAACTAATAAATATTCATCATCTCTACGACATGATAAGAATACTGTAGTTTTCTTTCTATTCAGAGTACTCAGGAAATCCTGTAACTAAGTGCTAGGAAATCCAGCAGCAAAAAAAAAAAAAGGAAATTGCTAAGATTAAGTTATCTTTAACAATAAAATTGGAATATGAAACCATAATTTCCTCATAATTTCTCTATTTGCTTATCTCTTTATTTTTCCCTATTTTGTACAAAGTTAAAACGACAGGCGTCTGAGACAGTGTTTCCGAGCCTTGCTTTGTTATTAAAAGTTGCAGCTGTTCTTCCGCTCCTTTTAGTCTCTCATCTTCTTCCGTTTTAGAAAGAAAGGAAAGAGATTATTTTCTAAACTGATGATAATCTTTCTCATGGCAGTTCTTTCTCTATTTCTTTGCTTCACTCTGGAATTTATCTCCTCCGCCTGGTCTAACCAAGATCCAGTTTATTAAACTTCAGGGTATGGTGTAATAGTAAACAGTTCCCCAATTAGGTTACATAAATAAGAGCTTTTCCTATGAAAGTTTAACAATTTACTATTCTGAAAAGTTTGCTCTTTGCTAGGTCCACATAAAATCAGATATGATAGAATACTTCAAAGAGTAAAATTCACTTTCTAAGGAAATAAAAATGCATCATATTATTTTAATGTATTATTTGCGTGGTGTTGGTGTACTAGCCATGAGATTGATCCAAAGCCCTATAATTACTGATTATTATGTTACCTCTAACTTGGTGAAAAGCAACATGAGAGGAAATGAGAAAACTTATAATGATATTCACAGGTCAGGATATTTTCAGAAAAAGCTCCCAGTGACTATTTCTAAGAAGCAGATGTTACAGGATGAATTTCAGGCTGTGAAGAAACAGAGCAGGGTGAAAGGGACAAGGGTATAGTTTAATCGTGGAAGTGTCTCCTGAGCAGTGTCCTTGAATGATGTGGTGAATCCGATACATCTAGTATATCAAAATGACCAAATATCTTATCTCAGAACAGTGGAAAAGTAAAACATAGCAACACTGAAATTCTGATGTACCTGAGACACTTTCATGGACTTATCTCACTACAGTACAGCAAAGCAACGAAGGGAGAGACAAACGTGAGTTAAACCCCTGCCCTACTATTCATTGACTGGATAGCCCTGGGTAAAGGTTTCACTTTTTAATCCTCAGTCTCTAACTTGGTGGTAATAATGCTTTCTTTTCAGAATTGCTGAAGAAATTAATCAGACAATATATGTAAAGCTCGTTAAAAGTTACTGTCACATAAGAAATTCTTAATACGTGAACTGAATATTGGTTTCTAAAATACTATCCATAGACACCTAACAGACAGTGTGTTTTAACACTAAAGATGCTGAAAGATCTGCTAAATGAGAACAGAAAACTTCCGGCAGAACAACATTGAAATAAAGTACATCAATGAGAAAGTTTTGTTTTTTTAACCAGAGTGTAATTTGTTTAGAATTTCTAGGGAATACATGAGCTATTATGAGTCTCTCCCGATTTGGGTTGAAGGGGAAATGGCAGGATTCTTCTTTTTTCTTATTTAAATTGGTTATATAAAAATAATTATATATCCAAATATTTTTATTAAATTTTTTTGGTATATCTAGATTTTTAAAATAGAACAAGTAGAGCATTCCTCAGCATTAAACAAAGAGAAAAGTCACAAAAATGGAAATGAAATAGCATTTTTCTGCCTCTGTCTCTCAACCACAAATGTAGTGGCTCCAGATTCTCCCAGCACTGGCTCAGAAGCGTCTTTAGAGTTTGTTGAGTTCCTGCTTCACAACTAGCACGCATACTGCAAGGCTTCTCCCCTCTCTACTCCTTGGTTTCTGTTGCGTTGTCTCGACTGTAACATTCCCTCCAGCTTCTACTCTTTTCCAGGTATTGTGTCTGACCCATAGATCAATCTGCTCCAAAAGCAACCACATGTGGACAAATTTCCCTTACCCCACAGCTTTGCTACACTCTATTGCATAGAAGAAAGTGCTGTTCTCATCCCTCGAGTTCTTAACTACATTCTTTTTACTTTTATAATCTCTTTTGGGGCTCTGGCACAAGCCTCTGGGGACAAAGGTAAAATAAAGGAAGAAACTGAGTGGCACATCCCCAGTTTTACCCAGAATTGCCCTCCCATATGACACTGAGCCTTTGACTCGGGGTTGACTCACTCTTTTATAGAATGATTGCAGTTCCTGGTGGTCTGTCCCTCAAGCACTTATGCAAATCAACTCCTTTGGGTTTTTCCAACCCAGTCTTACAAACACGTCTGAATCCTATGAGGAACCCAGGAACTAAGATTTTTGCAGAAAAGAGAAAACCCTCTAGAGAATACCCTAATGTTAGCATCTTGTGTTTAGTGTGTCCTCCTCCATCCTGAATCCATACTTTCACAGACCATACCGAAGAGGCCTCGTTGTCAGATCCACAGGACCTTTTCAGTCTTCATCTTGCTTGATCTCAGTGTATATTTGGCACCATCTCATTGAAAGTTTGTTTTCCCTTGTCTTTGCTAGTCATCTCTTCTAATTTCCTTTCTGCTTTGTCCCTCAGATGAGAGTAATGATTTCTATGTCTCTACTTCTAACCCTGATCATTTTTTTAATGAGGAATTTATTACTCTATATCTAACTGCCTATTATCTATGTAAACCTGGGTTGTCCCAAAGCATCTTAATCTGACATGTTCAAAACCAGCTTCTATTTCCTTATTCACTCAGTTCTGCATTATGTTTCTGTTAACATCACCATCGATGTACTTCCCTGCTTAAGGATAACTTTATCATTTTTTTCTCTCACTCCCAACATCAAACTCCTAACATCAGTTATTACACCATGCTAATTATATCTCCAAAGTGCCTCTGAAATACAACCCTTCTCGTGAATTTCAATTTTATAGGCCTAGTTTGGTCTCTCATCATGTCTTAAATAATCAATAATACTTTTTGTCCAGTATCTTCCCGTCAGAAGACATGGTAACCCCAAAATAATCTTTCCGAAAACATATCAATTGTGTCCCTCCACTGCCTAAGCCTTTCCTAACATCCATTGCTCATGACCGTTCACAATCTGTTTTCAACCAATCTTTCCACTCATACCATTAAAGTTTCTTACATTCTAGACAAAAGAATCCATCCACCATTTTTGAAACATGCTATTCACTTTTATACTGTTCTACCTTTCTTCATACTGGTAACTTTCCCGGAATGCCTCCTACCATTTCTCTATTACACATCCTTCAAGTTTTTATTCAAATCCTACCTTCTTTATAAAGTCTTCTGCCACTGTGCTCCATAAATCCCATGCTCTCAGAGGTTTACATTACTTGTTGTAGCAAATCATGCTTGCTTATTGTTTTTTCATTATCTTTATCCAGAATAGAACAGGATCTTATTCATACTGCCTGGTACACATCTGAGAAATTACAAAGCAAGACAGCAAGAGCAGAGTAAACTGAAGATGAAGATTTTTAAATAAAAGTACATACTCAATATTTTTTAATTGATTAAAAATATCAGTTTTCTCAAAATTATAGCTTATCTAGTATTTTCTACAATCTGTGTCTATTAAAAGGATCTGGAGTTAAATATTAAATGCTAGTTTAAAAGAAAAAACCTGAATTTTCTATGGATATCATGATTGCCATAAATGTAATGTAATGTCTCTGAGTTAACTCAATAACTGAATTGTTTATGCTTAAAAGAAGTAATTATAATTCTTTTGGTTATAAGGAACTAAAATTGACTCTGACTAGCTAAGCAAAATAAGGACTGTATCATAAGTAATCAGTTTTCTTACTGAACGTAAGAACAAGCTATGGCTGCCTAAAGCACAATTGAAATGGGACTTTAACTGGAGAGTCTCAACTTTCACCTTTGCTTATCTCTGTAAACTTGCTTCATTTTTCTCTTTCTCCTCTCTTCCTCCTCCTACTTCTTCCTCTTCTCAACAACCCTATCTCTCTTTCTCTCTCTCGACCTCCTCTTTCCAAAAAAAAATCCCCTTACTTTTCATATTTCCAAGTCCATGTGACAGAAAATAGAACTGCCAAGAGAGTTCAAGGCTGAAGTTTAGTCATTAAGTAAGTAACTGTTCTTTCTTTTTCCGACAGTCTAACGTCATATTCTTTTTGACCCAACTTGGGTCCAGTGGCTACCAACGATCTAACAACTATGGCCAAGAGCAAGATCTTACTATAGGAACAGCACAGCTCCCATCCTGTAGTAGAGAAGGGAGGGCAATTCCCAGAAAAAGAGTAAAATATTGATCGAAAAGTGAGGGTGTTATTTCTGAACTGCCGGTTAAATAAATGTCCAATTCACCAAGTCAAAAAAAAAAAAAAAGTCAAATAAACCAAAAGCTAGAGCTACAAATAATTAACAAAATTAACTACTTTGGATTTTATCTCTTCTTTACCCAGGAGTTAGTTGAAATGACTTATTGGCATGATTAGCTATATAAAATAGATGATGATCAAAGAGAAAGGGTATCTTAAAAGTCAGTCAATTGATACCTGAATAGGCAAAAATTGATAGCACAGCAGAATTTACTAAAGGATATTCTTTGAAGCAGTTGTCCTATCAAATGTCCCAGGATGAAATTGTTCCATGGTCAATTATATTTTTAAAAAATCAACATATTACAACCCACTCCTGGAGAGACACAATAAATATTCATGTTCTAAAGGATTTAGAGAAATAATTCTCTATAAATACCAGGAAATTGTTCACATTCTACACTGATGCCTTTCTAATTATTTTTTACCTTGTTGTTTTTCCAGTTACCATTTCATGTTATCTTTATGATTATTTCTATTGAACCACAGGTCCTTTTATGATCTTAAGTCCCTGGATATTCCCCAAACTTAGGATGGGTAAGAGACTTGGGTTCATTAGACAATTTCCAACAGGAGCGGGAAGTTTATTGTGTTCACTCAGAGAAGTTTAACGTGTTCTTTCGAGAACAAAGTCAGTTTTATCACCTTTAATCAACCCTTTGTATGATTCTTTAACAAATCGTACCTTATTTAAAGTTTTGGATACTTTCTTATTCTTGTTTTATTCTGGGACAACTAGGATTTGGGAAAAATTTAATGCAATTTAGCAAAACAATATTAAGCTAGTTTTCATGCTTAAGGGTTAAAAACATATCTTGGTAAATTTGTTTGTAAGAATGCTAAGGTCACTTTTATTTTGGACAAAGATTTTATTGTCCAAACTTTGGAACTTTATTAACTCTTTGTCCAAACTTTGGAACTTTATTAAATCTTCACTATATTGATTTCTAAAAAACAGAAATTTATGGCATAAATTATATTATTTGAGGGGGATAAGTGAGGGGTGATAGAATTATCTACTGCATTCTGAATTTCAAACTTTCAAATCTAAAGGAGATTTCCAACTCTACACCTTCTTTGTAAAAAATTTTTTTTTAATTTTTTTAAGTAGTTAATATAGAAGGTATCTGTTAAAGAGTTGAACATACATTGCATTTCAACACATATTAAGTAATCATATTATAAAGCATGTTGACACAAAGCCTATAGTGTTATTGGAAACTGAGAATTAATGCATTTCGCCTAAAAAGGAAGACGGAATTTTGCCAAGACAGCTGTAGCTGCAAGACAATTTTATAGTTAGGATGGATAGCTTCTCCTTTACTGGTGCTGGATCTAAAATGTTCCTTGTGAATCACTAAGCATAGAAAGGATCTTAGTGACACTGAGAATATTCCTTGCCAGGTGTTTTCTAATGTGTCATTTATTATTAAAAAAGGGTCATAGAGCCGTCCTACAATGTAATTATTTAATTATGAAAATTTAAAGGGAAATATTTGAAGATTAAAGATTGGAAAATCCCAAATGCTTCTATTGTGGTGAGAAAACCCCAGATAGCAGAATAAATAAAGGATATATATATAAAAAAAAAAAAGTCACAAATAAGTCATCTTGAAATCATAGGTGTAGATCATGACCACGGAAATATTGTGAGACAAAGAAACCCCTGGGTGGGGGGCAGGGAAGTATTTCTAAATATGAATATATTTGCAATTAGTAAAGAAGAGATTTTTTCTGTAATCTGTACATGTGGCTCTAGAATTAAAAAGTAAAGATTTAATTGCCAAAGTGTTTCAAAATAAATATTAGGATTCCTATGACCTCCTTCCTAATGCATTTGGAAATAGATTGTAGTGGTTAGATTTTCTGTCTCCTGTACTTATTTTTTGAGAAATTTAATCTGGCTGCATCCTTTCTGAAACTGAAAATTCTTTGGCTAAACTTCAGAAATTACTTAAACTTCATCTGTATCTGAATCTAGCAACTTTTTATATTCAGGTCTCTTATAATTTGGGTGTCGGATGGTAGGGGAATCAATGCAAAAGCAATTTCCCAATATTACATGCTTAAATAAAAAATATTTGTTGGATCTCTATCTTACTCTTTACCAGTCAATATTCTTGGCATTATGGAAATGAAGAACGAGTTTTGGTTTTTCCTCATAGAACTCACTTTCTATTGGGGAGACCAAGAAAGTAAACAAGTAACAAATTTAAGCAAGGTAACTAACCTGTGTTAAGAGCTAAGGAACAAATAGGATAATATAATAGCATGCGATGTCTCTAAAAGGTGATGTTTGAATTCAGACACAGCTCTAGCCACGGGAAGAAGCCTGGATAAATGGGTTCCATATACAGGGAACAGCAAATGATAAGACTTCAAGAAGCAGATGAGTTTGAGTTTATTCTAGGAACAGAAGAGAGTCCAGAGTAACTACAGCATCAGAAGCAAGAAGGAGAGAGGTATGAAATGAGCATGATGAAAAAGGCAGAGCCCAGGATATTGTAAGGAGTTTGTACTTTATTGAAAATGCAATGGCAAGCCATTGAACTTCCTGATTAGACTTAGTGGTTAACATCATAAAACAAAATCATAAGTATTTCAAGATGTCAACTAACACTTAAAAAGATTATGAATTTTTTGGTGGAAGATTTTTTTCATCATGAAATCTAATATTTTTTCTTCCATGCTCTGTCTCATTGCTGAAGATATAAGATCTCAGTTATGAAGTTAAGTATAGCTATTATTTTAAAGGATATCATTTGGAAAATTAAAAATTTACATTTTAAAATGGTTAATTTTTATAGATTATGAATAAGAAAAAAATCTATGTGGATGAAGTGGTTGTAGGGTAAGGAGATGAGAACTTTTAAGAAGTTAATTCATTTTTACTGTTTTGAGTTGAACTAAGGAAGACTTTCTGATATAGGGGTTAATAATATTCATTATTCTACATCTAATTAAAAATGCACTGCATACTAATTTTAGTGAATTTGACAAATATAGAAAGATACAATAATACAATATAGAAAGAAAATAATAATCACCTATAATAATATTACTTTCTAGTCTTTCTTAATCATTGTGATATATATTTAACAAAACTGAAATTTTATAGGCTATGAAAATTTTAACCTAATTATTTTCATTTAATATTACATTTTTGGTAATTTTCACTTCAATACATATTCTTTGACATCACCATATTATTTGCATAATAATAATTTTTGTGGTTATATGATGATGAATTTATTCATTTATCTGTTTTGGTTTCTTTTTTTCTCTTTTTACCTAGAAGGGGTTTATGAAAAACTGTTACTCATAGCACTTTCTTATTTTAAAACTTGACAGAGTACCAAACTCTTGGCAAACAGAGATAGGCATTCTTGGTGGTAGAATACATTTATTATAGTTAAGTTACTAAGCATCACAGTGACTAATAACCCAATCCCAACAATGACAGCAAAAAATACTAATGGCCCGAGTATTGGAATGTATTTTATATGTTTATGTCAGAAAAATATTTTTCTGGGGGTGTTCTTTCCTCTTACTTCATCTCTAGTGTGGTTTTAGAGGTTATGTCTAGTGTGGAATGAGGTGGGCGTTGTACATTCATTGATTCTGAATTCAAAGTGTGATTCCAAACCAACAAGAGAATTCCTGTATTTCTGCTTGCCAAGGACTGTTCCTGTCTGCCCTAACGTAATGGGACAGATTTTAAAATAAAGAACTGCCACAGTAACAGCTCTTTCTGGAGGCAAAAATTAATGCTGAAGTTTTTATTAGATATCTGGCTTCAGTCTAAAGACAAATGCCATTTATATATTCAAAACATATTATTTATCATCTACTATTTTCCAAGAAAGGATATCTCTGCCCTGATGGAGCCTTTGTTCTAGTGGACAGATATTAATCAAGTAATCATACAAATAAACAATTACAAAGTGTCTTATAAAAGACATGCAGTACTACAAGAAAGCCTAACAAGGGAACTCTCTTAGTCTGGGGAGGGTCATGAAAGTTTATTCTAAGGAAGTGGCATCTGAGCTGAGATCTGAAAGAGAAATCGAGGTTAACTAGGTACACAGGAAAACCCTCCAGACAGTAGGAAGGATAAGAGAGAGACTCATTGCTTAAATAATAACTATTATAATTTCTTGGAAGGAAAGTGTTTTAATTAGTTCAAACTACAGATTATGTTTTCACTAGCCGAGTCAGTTACATGCAGTAAATGGCAATGTAATTTACTAGGCAACCATCACTGACTCCAAACAGTGATGTATAAATATTTTTAAAAAATGAAGAAGAAACAGCATCAATTTTTCAGTCCTTGCTTATTTGAAGCATTTGAACCAGAGACTCAATTAAAAGTATAAAAACCCATGCTTTGTGCATAATACATATCATTAGAGTGTATAGCAATAAGTGTGGGAAATGGGGGAATACAAACATAGAATCGCTGTATAAAATGATTTTAGCTACAAAGACAGGTATTTTAGCTTTTCGCTCATAGTCTATCACATTAATTATAAAGAAGACAAAATGACAAGTCTTTGTCATGAGTAATAACATCCAGATATGCTCATGGTCATCATCAATCTCAAAAGTCTTTTAGTATATATTTTAACTAAAGTATCCAAAACTGCCAATAAATAGAAGTAGTAGTACGATTAATAGTAGCAGTATTAACAGTATTAGTTGTAACAGTTACTTAGTTTACCATGAACTTACCAGGCTAGTGTTTTATTGCTAATACTTCCAATTACTGTCCAAGACAGGTATAAGGACTTTGCTTGGCAGAAAATGCAATTTAAATTCAGAAAGTAAGTGAGCCTTCAAGATCACACAGGGAGCACTGGAGAGAAGACTCAGCCCAGGTCTCTCTGGCTCTCCATTCCAGACAGTGTTGCTTGCCTAGGGAACTTGCCTAGTTCTGGTTCTAGCAATATCAGTTTTTTGTTTTTTTTTTTCAGGCTAAGTCTCTGACAATTTTCATAGCCACAAAATAGTGATGACCCATTTACATTTCATGCATTTCAAGTTAGATTAAAACAGAAAATTCACTTTAAACATTATGTAAATTTTCTTCCAAAGTGTTAGGCTGTTTATTAATTAAGAGAATGTTTGTAGAAAGGTGTAAAAATGTTTCTGGTAAGACAAAATGCCCTACAGAAAGGGC
>NW_006432945.1:5993895-5995550 GCF_000325575.1 Pteropus alecto
AAATCTCACCTGGTTCCAATAATCCCTAAAATGAGGAATATTTTCTAAATAGAAATAACAGTTAAAAGAGATAATAGATCCTGTTTTCATTGGGATAAGTTATTGAGCCAGGAAGGACCTATTTAAAAAACAGAAACTTCTTATAATCTGGGTTTGCTGGTTCTTATCCATGCCTTTATTAAATTTTAAACTAAGTGGCATGTACATTTTACTGAAAGTAAATGAGCCAAACTCACACACATGAAATTTAACAATGTCTGATAGTTTGGTCTGGGTGAGGAAAACAGGTGAAAATACAATTACACTTAAGGAAAGATGAAAAAACAATCATTAACAAACTTCTGCTTTCTTCTAGGTAAAATTAAATATAAGCAAAAATAGTTATAGTTATCATTATAATAATTATTTTAAAAGTTTCACTTTCATCTCTTGCAAAACGCTAGTGAAGGAAGAAATTGTCTTACATTTTTGTATTTCTACAAAAAGTAGTATGAAAATGAAACCGCCACTCATGCCAGAATCTGAATCTAATTTGATAGTTCTCTCTCCCTCACAATATACAACATCCTGTCAGTTCTGCCTGTAATAATGAGAGCGAGCGAGCGAGCGAGAGAGAGAGAGAGAGAGAGAGAGATGATTCGATCATCTTTTTAGAAAAATCATTAAAAATTAACAAAAAGAAAAAAACCCTGGAACTAATAAGCAAGTATAGGAAGGTTGCAGATACAAGGCTAATATACAAAAGTAAATCACTTTCTTACATACCAACACTAAAGAGGTTGAATTTGAAATTAGAAACATATTATCATTTACTTTAGCACCCCAAAAACTGATACTCATAGGTATAAACAACAAAATATGTACAAGATCTAGATGAGGAAAACCACAAAATTTTGAGGAAGAAAATCAAAGAACTAAATAAATGGAGAGATATTTTATGCTCATAGGTAGGAAGACTCAATAATCAAGATGTCAGTTCTTCGCAAATTGATCTATAGATTCTCAATGCAGTTCCATTCAAAATCCCAGTAAGTTATTTCTGACAATTTCCATAGCCATAAAATAGTAGTGATCCATTGATTCTACAGTTTTTTATAGCAAAGCAAAAAACCCAGCATATCCAACACAACATTGAAGAACAAAGTTGGAGGAATGATGCTACCAGACTTTAAGACTTACTATAAAGATACAGTAGTCAAGACAGTGTGGTATTGACAAAAGAATAGGCAAATAAATCAACAGAACAGAACAGAACAGAGAGCCCAGAACAGACACACACAAATAGAATCAACTGACCTTTGACAAAGGAGCAAAGGCAATACAATGGAGCAAAGATAGTCTCTTCAACATATGGTGCTAGATCAACTGGGCATCCACATGCAAAAAAAAAAAAAACTAGACCCAGACCTTATACTCTTCACAAAAATTAGCTCAAAATGGATCATATACCTAAATGTAAAGATAATATAGGAGACAACTTATATGACTTAGGGTATAGAGATGCCTTTTTTAAATTTAACACTGAAAACACAATCCATGAAAGAAATAATTGACAATCTAGACTTTATTAAAATTAAAACCTTCCACTCTGCAAAAAAAAAAAAAAAAAAAAAAAAAAAAATTACAGGGGAAATGGAAAGAAAACCCACAAACGG
>NW_006432945.1:5995575-6001868 GCF_000325575.1 Pteropus alecto
CACATCTAATAAATAACTATTTAATACAAAATATACAAAGAACTCTTGAAACACAACAATAAGGAAACAAATAACCCAATTGAAAAATGGTCCAAAAATCTGAACAGACACCTCACCAAAGAAGATATATAGATGGCAAATAAGCATATGAAAAGGTTCTCCACATAGTATGTCATCAGAGAATTAATTAAAACAACAGTAAGATACTACTGCACGCCTACTAGAATGACCAAAATCTGTAACAACGATAACACTAAATGCTGGCAAGGATGTGGACCAACAGGTACTCTCCTAAATTCATTCCAGTGGGAATGCAACACGGTAAAGCCAATTGCAAAGACGAGTTTAGCAGTTTCTTACAAAACTAAACATACTTTTACCACATGACCCAGCAACTGTGCTCCTAGGTATTTATCCAAAGGAGCTGAAACCTTGTTTGCACAAAAACCTGCACATAGATATTCACAGCAGCTTTATTTATAATTGCCAAAACTTGGAAGTAACAAAAATGTTCTTCAGCAGGTGAGTGGATAAACTGGGATACCTCCAGACAATGGACTGTCATTCAGCACTAAAGAGAAATGAACTATCAAGCCATAAAAAGACATGGAGAAACCTTAAATGCATATTACTAAGTTAAAAAAGCCAATCTGAAAAGGCTGCATACTATATGATTCCAACTATATGATACTTTGGAAAAGGCAGAACTATGGACACAGTAAAAAGATTGTTGATTGCCAGGGGTGGCAGTGAGAGAGTGGGGTAGAGATAAATAGGAAGAACACAGACGATTTTTAGGGTAGTGAAAATATTATGTATAATATAATAATGGACGTAGGTCATTATGCATTTGTCCAAACTCATAGAATATACAACCCCAAGAATATAAAGTATAGACATTGAATGATTATGTTGTGTCAGTGTAGGTTCATCTTCATTTTAAAAAAAATACTACAATTTTGGTGAATGATGCTGGTAATGAGGGAGGCTACGCACGTGTTTGGGCAAGGGATATATGGGGCATCGCTGTACCTTCCTCTCGGTTTTGACGTAAACCTAAAACTTCTCTAAAAAATAAAGTCTTAAAAAACACAAGTTTTCAATTTGAAAAGTCCCGAAGTGCCAAGCAAGTTGAATGAAGAAAACCCCACGCTTAGGGGATCAGACAAGCACCCCATGATCTGCCTCTCTAAACCTGTACGCCCTCCTTCCTCCGGATCATCTTGTCCTTCTTCCCTCCTGTTACAAAGGAGAACGCATTCATCCCCCTCTCAAAGCTGATCTCTCATTTGTACCTTGAGTCTGATAATTCACATCTGTTCAAAGTCTGCTCCCTCAGTTAGCCCCCTTCCCTCCAGCTGTATCATTTCCATAAACAGGCAATCGTGTTTTAGAATTCTTACTCTAAAGCAACAACAAATCCTCCTATTACTTACATTGTCATAGATCCTGTCTGATTTCTCGGCTCTCTTTGAGAGCTTCCCTTCGTTGTAGAAATTTTTAAAATATTTTTGAAATTTGAAATGCTTTTTTTAAAAAAAGAATCATCTACTTATATATGGCTTCCAGTTCCTCATTTCTCATTCACTTAGAAGCCCACTATTATCTGTGTTCCACACCCAAAAGTCCACTGGCCCCTCTGGTTAAGGACATCAGAAGCTGGATGCTGTCAGTTCAATGGATTTGATATTCACCTTACGCAGCTTCTCACAGGAGTTTGACACAGTCATCGCTCTTTTCCTTTTTCAGATTTACATGCTCCTGATTTTTTTCCTTACTCATTGTCTACTCCTTCTGTCTTCTTTGCTGATTTCTCCCCACTTATTAACCCCCTAAATGGTAGACTCCTTCAGATCTTGCACTCTCCCCAATATCTTCCCTTTCTGTCCTCTCCCAGGCTTAACTCGTAGTCCCCTTTGTGTAACTACTACAGATTTGTTGTCAACTCCCACATCTATATTTCTGGAGCTGATTTCTCCACTAAGCTCCAGGCCTGCACATCTAATTTCTTCCCTGACATCTCAACTCGTGTACGTTACCAACATTTCAAATTTCAAATGTCCTATACCTGAAATGAAACCTGGTTCTCAACCATACCCCAAAGCTTCTCTGTCTCAGAATGAAATCAGAATCTATCCAGTTGCTCATATCAAAAACAGTAGGAATCATAATTGGTTTCTCAATTCCCCATACTCTCTATATCCAATCAATCAGCAAACTCTGTTGACATATCATTTAATCATGTGATGTGGACTAGAAAGGAAATGGACTCTTATTCGAGATCATTAATTTGACCAAGTTCAAGTTACCTGCTTTATTAAGCATTTTCCATATTTTGTCTCGTTTAATCCTCATAACAAGAAAGTATAATTATATTTCAAATAAAACATCTAGTTGCCCAAAATTAGGATTCTCTTTGCTCTCAGTTTTGACTTCCTTCTTTCCATTCTTCTCTGTGTTACCATAGATATGCCAAAAACATACTCATCAAGTCATTCCTCTGCTTAAAATCCTTCAATGGCTCAGAATTGGCTACAGAATAATGTCCTTATCTTGGCATTTAGACACTTTTATGACCTGGGCCCTGCCTTCCTTTCCAACTTCATTTGCTCCCATTTCCTACTACACCTTCTGGATTCCAGCCATATCACCCCCTTTAAAGACTCAGCTTAAACAGGCTGTGCTCTATCTTTCCTCTCCGTCTTTATCCAAGCTGTTTCTTCTGCCTTGAATATTTGTCCCACATGTAGAGGACACTGTGATTGCCTCGCTACCATCTAGTTTGTTTCTTTCAATAGCTACTCCTATTTTTGTTTAGATATCTACACTTCCCTGATGCTATGGTTTCAGCTTGGCTCAGCTCTAGCTAATTAGCATGATTTTACACCCTGTTTACAGTTTTTGGTGCAGATGACCCAATTAGAGACCGAGACATAAGGTGAGGTTTATATGGAAACCATTTCCTGTCTCTTCTGAAGGATTCTGGAATTGGCATTCTCTTCCTCTCTCACAATCGTTGTGCACCTCCTAGGCATCTTATGCACATGAAGGAGATCGAACCTTAAATTGAAGCAGAGTTTAAGAAGGCCAAGAAGAGAACGGGTTACCTCAGGTCTTTCCTTAATGACATCACTGAGTTGCTGAAACAAACCGACACCGAGGCTCGCTTTACCTCTGCTCTTCCCAGTTATGTGAATCACTTTTATTGACATATTTTCTGCTACCTGCAACTGAAAGCAGCAAAATAATATACCATATTTTATGACATAAATAATGTCGACTAATACTAGGCCTTCCTTAACCTCTCAAAATTAAGTATTTTTTCTTCCGTGAAAGTTCCTTGTGTATACCTCTATCAAAACCTATACTATACTGGTTTAACTATTAGTCTCCTTCCCAGGAGACTTTAACAACTTCGGAAAAAAAGTTTGTGTTATTTGCTGTTCTGTGAGTTTGTTATAAGACTGAATGTGCTCAGAAAGAGCCTACCATCCCTCCCAAAACACATTTATTTAATGCAGAGTTTCTCAACCTTAGCACTAGTGATATTTTAGGCCAGAGAAATCTTTGTTGTGGAGGGCTGATCTGCGCAATGTATGATATTTAGCAATATCTTTGGCCTCTACTTACTAAACACCAGTAATGTTACCCCTCTGCCTAATTTGTGACAATAAAAATGTCCTTGGGAATTGAAAAATATCCCCTGGGAGGTAAAATTATCCCCAGTTGAGATCTACTGACCTAACATGATGAGGAAGAGTTTAGATTTTATTACAAACATCCTCTTGGGCTTTTAAGCCAAAATCAATTTATAGAAGTTAATTCTCACAGGATCATATTATACCCATTCTTGAATATAGACAGAAAGAGCTCAGGATCCCACAAAGGGCAAAGTATATTGGTTTCATGTGAACTATTGGTTTGGTGTGTAATAAGGGAGTGTTAGGGTAAACTCCACCTTTACTGGGTACATGATGTGATCTCACGCACACACCAAGCCTGCTTTTCTCATAAGCCAATCCTTTACAGAAACTACCCATTCCAAAGGGGTGGGTCACTTTCATCACTGGAAAAGGAAAGACCAAAAAGAAGAAGAAAGAAAATCTTATATGTGAAGAATATCATATTAGATGCCAGTAACACAGGTTGGCACTAAACTTCTTTCATCGCCCCGTTTCTTATGCATACCCAACCTAATCCCTAAATAGTTTCTCCCACCTACAGTGAGAGCGTTCAAACTGTTACTAATTATAAACTCCTTCAGAGGTGAGGTATTTTCACTGAGAGTGAACATGCAGGTACTTGAGCCCACACAACCTCCTTGGCCTCAGGGCAAGCACTTCCACCTGAAACGCCTTCTCTAACAGGATGATGAAACCGAAGCCAGAGAACTGAGTGAACCAAGCCGAAAACCTTGTTTGGCTGATTGTTTTCTAATATATAAAGAATTCAGAGAAATGGTGCAAAATGAATGTACCTCAGTATGGTCTGATTTAATCTATAGTCTTTATCTTTATGTTCAAACATATTTGTATTTATACCAATCACTACTTGAATATGTAATTTTAATAAATGTCAAAATTAATTATTGAAGGTGACATTTATAACTTAAAAGCACACATTTTGACTTTTCTTTTTTCCTACCTCTTAGGTTGAATGAAGTACACACAATTGTTTGCCTTTGAATCTAGATGTAGTTTTAAATATTAACTTTTATTTCAGAATTAGCTTAGAGATAGATACCAAGTCTAAGATTCTTTTTTTATTCTACTAGATTTCTACGACTATCTTAAATAGTTAACAGAGCCAAAATATTAACTAATATACAAAGTCATATTGCTTTCAAGAAACACACCATATTCTTTTTATGAATAAAGGCAATCAATACCTTGTCTATGAAATAGATTCATAAGCCAGAAGGGATCATCCACATCTTTGTGTTCTACTAAAAAGGTGTCTTATTAACTTTGTAAGTGGCACAAAGCTGAAAGTGAAAGCTAACAAAACTTCAAATAAATGTACAAGCCAGAAGAACACATCCAAAGTCAGTAAGATGAAATTATTCTAAGGAGGGATGTAAAGGCTTAGCCTTAGCTCTAAAAAACATCTCTGAGGATGTGAATAAGTGATCAGTTGGGGGTTAAGCACCCTCTCTCAATAATCATTGGTTATGGCACCTTCCCACTGTCATTGTCAAATGCCTTAGACCACTGGAGTCACGTGGTTTCTACAGTATTCCCTTCATCTATCAACCTAGTTACCCTAGCAGAAACAAAATTCATTTGTTTAGCATGACTTGTTCTTTTGGAACTCATGTTGGATTCTCAGGGAAACTACATTTCTTAAGTTCTCCTAAGCTATCCATTCAATAGTAGATTCTACAAAGTTTCACCAAGGATTGATGTGAAGTTTACTAGTTAGAAATCTAGTAAAAAAAACAAGCTCTACCATTTTCTTCTTTTTAAAAATATCAGAAAAACTCTTTTTCTCTAGACTTCTGTCGTACCTACACAAGTTTTCAAAGACTACCAATAGAGAGCTTTATGGTCACGTTTCAAAATGCTTTTAGAAACTAAGTTGTAATTCAGCTGGACTCGTAGTGTGAAAGCAGTCTAAAGTTATTAGTTAGAGCTTAGGAAAAGAAGAAACCTTAAGCACTATGAAATAAGCTTCACATATTATTTCATTTCATCCTACCTTTTAATCCTCCAGTAGGTATTATTTCTACCTCAAAGGTGAAGAAAGTGAAACATTAGATGCTTAGCTTGATCAGATCAAGCAGCTTGCTAGTCACATACCTAATAAGGCATAAATTCAAATCCTGGTTTAACACCAGACTCTATTTTTTTTCCCCATTATTATATACTGCCATTGTTTTTCTTAAGTTCCCTGCCCCAAGTTTCGATTTTCTCTTTACAACCACAAGTAACACATGTCAGCATGTCAGTTTCTTTCTTTTAATTTTTTTAATTAAAATTATTGGGGTGACACTGGTTAATAAAATCAAATAGGTTTCAAGTGTACAATTCAATAATACATCATATACATATTACATTGTGTGTTCACCACCCAAAGTTTAAATATCATCCTCTTAGAAGATGAAAACGAAATAGTTATGAATTAGTTCTGTTTTATTTCTTTGCTCTGTTAATTTTAGTTCCCCATCCCTAAATAGTAAACCTATCTCTGCCTAATTCTGATTATTCTGAAACGCACAAGAAAGAAAAGAAAAAAAAGAAAAAAGGAAGGGAGGAAGGGAGAAAGAGAAAAAGAAAGAAAGAGAGAGAGAGAAA
>NW_006432945.1:6001894-6012040 GCF_000325575.1 Pteropus alecto
GAGGGGAGGGAAGGAAGAGGGAAGAAGAGAGGGTGGTAGGAGGGCAGGAGGGAGGAAATTAAAAAAATGAAATTTTGTTTATCATCATTTTACAATTCTGCATTAATTATGAATTCAAGATACCACAGACATAACTCTCAAGTTTCACATTTTTTATATTTTCTCAACCGGTTCTTCCTGTCATAATTAAACCCACGGAGTGTTTTTTTATCACTTCCATTTAAAACATTAAATTTTTAAACAAACAAGTCAAGAATTTCCATACACTACTTTTACTCTAATCATGACATAAGGTATCTCCTTAGTGGAAATCACCCATAAACACTGTATCTTGCTTACATGCAATAGTGTATCAGTTACAGAACCTTAATGTAGAAAATCTGTTTCAAAGTCATCTTAAAAATATTTAGCTTACTCAAAAACATGTTTTGACTTCCAATAACCCAAGCACAGAGCCGAGAAACTAAGCGCAGGTGCTAATAGGAAAGTTAAATAAGCCATTCACTGAGAAAACATTTGTGATTAGTTTGTAAAAACTTTCCCTTAAAATATATCTTTTAAGAAAACAAATGTTAATTTTAGAAAACTTAAAACATAGAGAAACAAAAAAGAATAAAAATCATCCATATTCCTACCACCCAAAGAAAACCATGATAAATATTCAAAATCTGTTTTTGTTCATAAGAAAGAATTTTCCCATCTTTGTCAGATAAGTATTTTAGAACATCTGTTTCGGAGGCAACATTGATTTTAACACATCATCTGAGAATGGTTAGTAATTGGCATATGAATGTACCAGAAGAGTTGACCATTTAAAAATAGTCAATGTTTACTCAATTCTGAATTTTAATGTGAAGGCACAGTCTGGAAAAAACACAGTGGTGTTTCTTCTTTTTTTGTTTCCCCTCAAATGTATTAGGTTCTTCCTTTCCTCCTATCTCACATTCTCAAGCATCACATATCAACTCTCATTTTAATAACTGATTCTAAATTCCATTTCCAGTCTTTGCTCACCCAAGATTTAGGCTTCTAAAACAATCTCTTCTTCACTTCATTCTCCAACAAGCAAGAAACAAGAAAGAAAATCCTGTTGTTCCTATGTTGGAAAGATTTCCTGTGCTGGAAAGATTTCCTGTGCTGGAAATCTTCTCGCCCACTGCCTTACTTTGGTCCTCTCATAATTTCTCACCGAGAGGACCAGAATAGACTTTAGTTGGTCTACCGCAAAATAGAATTCTCTCATTCTTATAAATAAATAAATCATATACAGTGGCAAGGAAAAATGAAAACATATCTTAATTATGTGAGTCCTACGGATTGTGAGTTCCCTAAAGGCAGTGACTTGGCTTTGATCATTATCCATTCAACTGGACTTTTATCATTGACACACGGTGCCTGTTTTTGTAGTCTCCTTGAAAAAAAAAAAACGTTAATACTAACATTTACCATGTTTTAACATTGGATTTCATGTTTTATATTTTTTCCAACTGTTTAATGTGTTAGAGCTTAGTCTGCCTAATAGGAAGACTGCTAAATTCCTAGAGGTGAGGCATCCAAAAGATTCATACTGAAATAATAATCTTAAACTAAAGAAACAAACTTACCTCACAATTAGTTTCCTGAATTAAAGATTTCAACATTTCTGTATAAAAATACCAAAATTTAATTCAATCTGTTTTGTGGTCATTACTTAATCTACTTGGAATATGATTTGAATATGTTAATAATTTGGGGAGTTTTTCTCCACAAAGACAATACATGAAGTGGATGAGTACCACGTAGCTGACACAACAAACTGAAATAGCTCTCATTTAGAGTTACAGTGGAAATGTCATTAGTTATACGGATCTCATTAGTTATATGATAATCAAGAATAAAGTAGAAAAAGCAGCCAATAACCATTTTTAATAATCTGAACAAAACCCTAGGAGTATGTGTATGCTTTTTACTCGTTTGTTTTTTTTTTTCATAATAAAAAACCAGGTAATTCTAATTTTTTATGAACTTTATCTAAAATTGATAATTTTACTCTTTTTAAAAATCACTGGAAATACTTTACAATGACTCCCAAGTGGGGTTTTGGGATTTCTAGTTTCCCTGACATGAATTTATGATAAATGTTATCCTCAATAATTTGGAATTTTTGCTTTTTTTAACTTTGGCTGAGAATTAATAGTGTTTTTTTATTTGCCACCTAAAAGTTCTAATTAGAATCATTTGTAATTTGAAATGTCTGATTATATAACACTGTCCAGTATTTAAAAATAAAGTCTGAGATCTGTTTTAATGAAACAATACCAAATTATAAAAAATGTGCAGTTTTTCTTCACATCATGATGTATTCTACAAAGCTGAACATAACTTCAATTACTGAAAGTAAATATTATAAATGTTAGACTGAATGTAATATTACAGAATTTATGACTATAGCAATGAAAAAATGCTTGTGAGAATTAAATTTTTAAAAAGCAGAATGTAAAATTGTACATTTATTATGATTACAAATATGTAAAAAAAGATTATATAGAGATGGATGATTGGAGAAACTTAAACAAGAGATTCTAAAACATCAGCAATAATTGTGTTCAATTTATGAATTTTGGGAGATGATTTTTCTCCCTTTATTTCCCAAATTCTCTGTAAGGTTGTTTCATTATTTTTTACATTTATAATTGAAAATACTATTTGTAATAATATATACTCAATAAACAACTCTAGCAAAAAAATCCATTTGGAATCTGAATTTACCAAAGAGTTTATTACTTTTAGTTACTTAAAATAACCTGTAATTGTGTTATCTGTACAATATTCATAAAGATGCAGATACTGTCAACTCACACATGTCCCTATTTTATTTGCAAAAAAAAAAAGAGTAGACTAGCATTATGCCTATTCTGCTTGTTCTCCCACTCCGTATTTTACTTGCTCTTCAATTTCAGTGTATTTCCTTAGGTTCATCTTCATTTCACTGCAGATATGAATGTTGTCAAGGCCTGGCAAATGGGCAGGATCCAGCCTACCTCCAGATTCTCTCTCAACGAATGGCTATACTGATTTATTTTAAAATCATATTTTGGAGGCACTTATATAAGTTTCAGGCACGGTGCCAAACACTGAAATTTATTATCCTCCAAACGCAGCTATGAAATAGATTTAAATTTAAATCTACCATATTATTTTGTTATTTCTAATTGTACCATCTGTTCTGTTTTGTTTCTCTCCTTCTTGCCTTTTTTTGGTGGGGGAGGGAAATGGAGATGACTTTTTTATCATTCCATTTTCTTTCCCTCTGCTCATTTGAAAATTATATACTCTTGTTTTCATTCTATGACTATTGCACTCTTAACTTTTCAAGTTAAATGTCTCCTAATAAAACAATGTATGTTATCAATGGATAAAAATGTTCATGAGAACCTGGAAAGATCAAGTGGATAGCATTTCATTTTAGCCTCACTAAATGCAAGTCAACAAAACACATCTCACAATGTGATGAAATATGAAGCACACACAATATATTGCACCTGTGCAATATATTTTTGCCGATAAACAGAGCCACTGAATTGGATTGTTATAAATCGAACTGTGTCCCCACCAAATTCATAGGTTTAAGCCTTAATCTCAAATATGAAATTTGGAGATGTACCCTTTGGGAGGTTACTTGGGCTAGTTGAGGTCATGAGGGTGGGGCCTTCATGATGAAATTAGTGGCCTTTGACTGGTTCTCTTTTTATCCCCGCAAGTTCACAAAAAGGAGGTCATGTGAGCACACAGTGAGATTGTGGTCACCTACAAGCCAAGAGAAGAGGCCTCAGAATAAAACCTACCTTTCTAGCACCTTCTTATTGCACTTCCTAGCCTACTAAACAGTGAAAAAAATGAACATCTGTTGCTTAAGCAACCAAGTCAGTGTAATTTGGGTATGACAGCCTGACCTGACTGAGACATGGAGCTAGTCAATATCATCAAGCCTCTAGGACTAACCACCAGTTTATAGGAAATATGGAGTAAAGAGGAAAAACATAAATAGCAATCACCAAATCCAGAATGTAGGCTATTCTATAGAACAAATACCCAGTTTCTTCAACAACTTAATGATAGAAAAATAGTGTGCCGGCGGGGTGGTGAAGGTCACTGTTACAGAATAAAAGCAACTAAGAGACAAAATCAAATGTAATGTGTGAGCTTTGTTCACATCTTGATTCTAATAAACCAACTGTAAAAGTACATTTGGAAGACAATTTGAGAAATTTGAATATGACATGGGTATTAGATGTTATTAAGGAATTATTGATTTTGCTAGATGTAATAGTCACATGAGATTAAGTTTTAAAATAGTTGTTATCATTGAAGACACATATTGAAATAGTTACAGGTAAAATGACATGATATCTATGATTAGATATAAAGTGCTATACTCCCGCAAAAAGAAAATAAAATTGGGAAACAGATAAAACAAGATTGTTTAAATGTCGTTAATTTCTGAAACTAAATGATGGGTACTAAGGGATTCACTAAACTATTCTTCCAATATGACTGAAAGTTTTATGTACGATTCAAAACTTCTATAATAAAATGTTTTTAGAATCTAGTATTAATAATTCTACCCTATTACCAGAAAACTTGGGATGCTATTAGTTCCTTATTGGTGCTGTTAACAAATTACCATAAATTTAGTAGCTTAGAACAATATAAATTTATTATCTTTCAGTTTTGAGATCAGAAGTCCTAAAATCGAGGAGTCTGCAAGTCAACGAGGTTGCATTCCCTTTGGAAACTCTAGGGAAGAACCCATTTCTTTATGTTTTATAGTTTCTGGAGACCACCTGCGTTCCAGTTTATGGTCCGTCCTTGAGGCCAGTAGTATAGCATCTTCAAATCTTTCTCCTCCTCCCTCTCTTTCCATCTTTCCCTTCCTGCCTCTCTCATCTCCTTCTACTACTATGACTTTCCTGCCTCCCTCTCCTGAGCACCCTTGAGATTATATCGGGCCCATCTAAATAATCCAGGACTATCTCCCAGGCTCAGGATCCTTAACTGAACCACATCCATGAAGCTCATTTTGTCGTATAAGTAGCATATTCACAGGTTTAGGGAATTAGAATGTGAACCTTTTTGAGGAGCCATTATTTGGCCTAATATAGAGATTTATACACTATAGTTGTTTTATTTTGATTCTACACATTTTTTTAAAATGCCAAAAATAGAGAAGGAGGAATTTATACAATCGACGTGAAAGAAAGTCAGAGTTAGGGAGAATATTGCCTTTCCTTATCACATGTTTCATTTAGGCGTTATGACTTGCCTTAAAGGATATATCTCTTAATTTGATTTTCTTCTTTATTTAACATCTATAAAGTCCAGAACTTTTTTTAAAAAATACAATTACTCAAAATTTTATTGCCCAACCATAACAAATTTTAGAGTATTTATTTTATAGTCTTTTATTTTCGCTTTTTTCTTAACATTGAGATTACACGTATTATGAAGATTTGGATTTTTTTTTTCTTACTTAACCCTATAAAAGGCCATTTGTTTACATCATTTATTATTTTTTAAAACATCACTAGTAATTTTGTGATATACTATTGTTGGGATATACCATAACTTATAAAACCATTTACCTATTTTGAATATATTTATTTCCTTAGAAGAGAATCCTAGAAATAGCATTATTGATTCAAAGAAAATGAACATTTTTTATGATCTTGAACTATAATAACAAATTGCCCTCTTGAAATCTTTGGCTCCTTCTGATTATAATTTAAAAATAGACCCATAAAATAACCAATTATTGCTTATTATTTTCTTATAATTCATTTATATTCTCAGCTCTAGAACTTTTTTTCTTCTACATCCTGTATTTTATTTTTCTCATTCCCTTCTTCCATCTCCCCAGCATATCCATAGATGCCAACATAACCAATATGGAGATTTTTTAAAAAATAGACTTTTTAGGCAATCAAGATTTACTCTCATCTCCTGTAATGGAGCAAAGAAATTCAGAATAATGTATGTATGGGTCAGACAATTAATCATTACTATAGCCTAACCAAATGTTAATTGTACATGAAAGCATTAAATCCAGAAAAAAACATTTTTCCAAATTAAACACATTCTTTATGTCTTTTAGCAATACTATTTGTTTTTGCTTTCCTAGATTTCCTTTTGATCTCTCTCTGTCTATATAACAAACGTGTAAACACATATTCAGAATTAGTTTTAAATAATCTATAGTGGTCAAAGCTTTCAAACTTCCAATATTATGAAAACCTAAGGATTACTAAGAAAGATAGCATGGCCCAATGGCAAGAGCTATGATCTCAGAAGATGGATTTATTACTAAGGGCTGAATGACCTCAAAAAGGTCATTTTAAGTCCACAGTATTACGATTTCTCAATCTATAATATGGGTATATATAGGATAGATATACCTAACATTAATATAATGAAGATAATTTTATAATCCATTTAAATTAGATTCACAAATATTTATTGTGTGGCCTTTTATGTCCCAACCATTGTTTTAGAAACAATAAAAATAGGTGTGCACGGTCGCTAACCTCATGAAATTTGTAAGAGTCTAATGAGGACGATGACTCAAAAAAGTATGGTGCATGTTGCAAAAGGTAGAACAAGAGAATCTCCTGAGATGAGAAGCTAAGGCCTAGGGAGAGGAGAGTAATGACAACGAGGACGGGTGTCGTTAAGAGAGTTAGCAATCTGGCTGCCTACAGAAACACATATAGTAAGCAGAATGATTTATTGACTTTCATAGCACTTAAAAAACTAGTCACCATGATCTACGGCCATGCCACCGTGAACAAGCCTGATCCCATCTGATTTTGGAAGCTAAGCAGGGTCGGGCCTGGTTAGTACTTGCATGGGAGACCACCTAGGAAGACCAGGTGCTGTAGGCATAAATAATAATTTAAAAAAAAGGAAAAGAAAAAGAAAAGAAAAGAAAAAAGGAACTAGTCACCAACATTTAAGAACTTGGAGATTACAGAAAAAAATCAGATTTCCAGATTTCTTGAAAAATGTGAGAGTCTAATACATGGCAGTGATCAGCTGAACCAATGCTTTCATGAGAGTGTGTTCCAGTTTGCCACAACCACCACCACTCCCCCCATCTTACATCTGACCTGTTTCACTTTACATTAATCTGCCTCTGTCTGTATTTGGGTTTCCAATATCTCATCTAGAAAGGAGACTATGCACCAAAGAGGAGAAGTCAGTCCTGTGTGACTGGAGCACAGAGGCGAAGAGGATCTTATTAGGAGCTGAATGGAAAGTATGTGCCAGACTCGGGGCAGGCCTGGTATGTTTCAGGCCTGTGGGTACCACTGAACAGTCTTGACAGGAAAATTATATGCTCATATTTGAATTCTAAAAATACTTCTCTGAATACACACAGTGATAAAAGGATTGCAAAATGTACTTTGAAAGCCAAAGACTGGAAAGTATCAATTTGATTTATTCTTCAAGTTTCAAATAAAAACCAAGAATGAATTTTAAATTTTGTGCAGAGTAGGATCTATTTAAAAAAATCATTGTGACAATTTAACTTTTTTTAAAGACAACAAAATAAAAGTTAGTCATATCTTGAAAAAACATTGACTAAAATTACTCTAATGTGAAGGGGAAAAGGCTTGTATAAAAAGTAAAACATCAGACGATAAAACCTGAGTGATAAAAGAAAACTTTCCCGTATGTCACAGAAAAGTCATCCCCTTGCTCAATACAGTACATCCTCATATTATTCAAATAAACTTAAACTCATACAGACACATTGAAAAAGTTATAACTCAGAATGACCCATGGGGCTTATTTCCTGTTAGATTCTAGCTCTGGTACTCTCTAATTCTGTTTGAATACATTTCAACAGTGATTCATTTTGTCAGTCTGCCAGTAGTCTTTCCTACTGAGCAAGTGTCATGTACTTGATGTACTTTAGCAGCAACACAATTGAGCACTTGGCTCAGACTGCTCCCAATCACCTTATTTACTATTCAGAAATAAGTCACACTTTTTCTTTTTTATCAGTAACATACTCCTCTAAGATGAAATATCAAATGACAAACAGTAGAAGTTAACTTAAAACACAAGGGATGACTTTGACCTGTATTTTGGGGACCTGGCCTCCTTCAGTGAAGTACACTGACATGTGTAGCCTGCTTCCGGTGTCCAGGGTGAGCCACCACCTTCTCGATCCAGCCCACCCCGGTGGGACCCATGGCATGTCTGGCATCACCACACACACTCCTTTCCTGGTGATTTTTGTGCCCTAATATATTAGTGAGATTTTAGTTAAGATCATTATTTCATTATGTATACATTTGTTACACTGAATTAGAGACAAGTTCTGTTTAAAAATAACTCCGAGAACAGTTTTTATATTTTATTTTCACATTGAAAACCAGTCATTAGAGCATTTGGAACAGTTTATTAATAATTTGAGATTTTACTCCATTTTTCCCATTGGCTTATTTAGAAATGAAATGTATTTTTACTCAATCATCTCTCCCCTTCCTCCCTAATGGCTGCCTCTAAATTTCCTATATGTGTTATTTGATCAGACAGGAATACAGAGTAAAACCATGATCCCAGGTAGAGATGTTAGAAATGGCGATGAGAACTGGAAAATTTGGAAAATAGAAAAATTAAATGTTATTTATAAAGTCTTATCAAATTACCTGCTGTTTATTGAATGCCTAACAAGCATACTATCTGGCACTAGGCAGACACACCAAAAATATGTGTTGACTTTCTAAATGAATGAAGTATCTTTTCAGAGGTGTTTTATCCCAATGTCCCTGATACAGAAGGATGCTGGTAGTCAACAGTGTGGATACCTCTCTGCCTACAGAATCAAGTCAAATCATTGAGCCTTAGGCCATCACTGAAGTATCGAGTTTAGCCTCAACTCTCAGCTGTTCTTGGATCCGTAAAGGGAACTAAAATGGTCCTTAGGTGTTTGAACCTCTTGGATATCAGCAGAAGCACAAGAAAATCCTCTCTGCTGGAATTGTTACCTAATTTAGACCCACTGCAATGCCACACAGATAAAGCAATGAGATCAAAATTAAAAGTTACAAAGAAAACAGCAGATAACATTATTAGTTAGTGTCAGTAAAGAATGATAACAGATTTAGATCCCTAAGACTTCCTATATAGACTTATAAAAAATTTTGAGCAAAAATGTATGAATGTCAAAAGAAATAAAAGATACCATCACGAAGATAACCAATTAAAAGCTATAAAATCATATATTTGAGGGAAAAGTGAAACAATTTTAAAAATCTATGAAAATATAACTGTTGGAATAAAAAAAACAATTGTAAGAGGTAAACACATTTGAAGAGAGAATTAATGATAATATATCTTGGGAAATTATACACAATGCATCATAAATAAACAAGGAAATGGGGACTATGAAAGAGATCTATGGAGGACAGAAAGAGAAGGCTAACATAGACAAAGTTCCAGAACAAGAGAATAGACAGAAAGGAAGAGAAGGGAAATTTAAAGACATAATGGCTATAATTCTTGAGATCTAATGAAAGCATGAATCGCTGCAGGTTCAGGAATCAAAATTTATTACAAGTACACTTAAAATGAAAACCTGTAAACGTGAGATCACATAGCAAGGAATGGCAGTTAGAATGACAGCAACAGCAATAAAGTCAGAAAGAGTGGGACAATCTCTTCAAATTATTGAGAGACAAAAGTATCAACCCAGATTATGTATTCAGTAGAACCATCTTTCAAGAATGTATAAAATAAATATATGCTTAGATTAACAAAAACTGAGAAGCCTGATTATCAAGAAATCTACACTATAGGAACTTAGTATAGGAAGAAGGAAAATTAACCCAGAAGCATGGTCCTTAATGCAAAAAGAAATGATGAGCAAATACAACAGTAAATGTGTGTGTGTGTGTGTGTGTGTGTGTGTGTGTGTGTGTGTGTGTGTAAATCAAAGAAAACATTGACTACATACTGTAGAAATAGCAATGTTGAATTTACGGGGCTAAAGGAAGAACAGCATTAAAATCCTGGACAAAATTAGCATATAAGTGCAAGGAGAAGTAGTTAAAAGTGTTCTAAGGTTTTTATATTTTGGGAGGAGGGATTGAAATATTGATT
>NW_006432945.1:6012099-6023297 GCF_000325575.1 Pteropus alecto
CTGCTGAAAATGAAAAGTGTACAATAAATTTTAAATAAAACAATACTCTTTAAGAACTAAATATCTTAAAAGATGATGGAGAGTTCACAGGCTAATTTTGGGAACAGTCTCCAGTCAAAAGGTAAAGAAAGCATTAGATCACTAAAGGTGCAAAAGCTATGACCAGCATGTAGTAAAAAATATGAGCATAAATATGCTTGTTCAATAAATATTTTCCATGCAGCCACTATAATACTCTTTTAAGTATTAGACACTGTTCTAGGAGTTGCATAAACAAGACAAAAAAAAAGCAGACATTCATAGCCTTTACCTACTGGAATAGTCAATCACAGATTTTAAAACAATTACACTTGACATGTTTAAGGAAATAACTCACAAACTTACAAATATCTATAAAAAGAAATCATGGAAATGGACATAGCAGATGTGAGAAAAAACAAAAAGAACACTAAGAGTAAAAAAATAAGAATTTTAGGAAGCAATAGAGATGGCAAATAAGCATATAAAAAGATTCTCCACATTATATGTTATCAGGGAATGTAAATTAAAACAACAATGAGATACTACTACACACCTATGAGAATGGCCAAAATCTGTAACACTGACGCCACCAAATGGTGGCGAGAATGTGAACCAACAGGAACTCTCATAAATTGCTGGTGGGAATGCAAAATGGTACAATGCTTGCAAAGGTAGTTTACCAGTTTCTTACAAAACTAAACATATTATTACCATATAATCTAGCAATTGTGCCTCTTTGTATATACCCAAAGGAGCTGAAAACTTATATCCACACAAAGCCTTGCACATGAATGTTTATAGCAGCTTTATCCTTAATTGGAAGCAATGAAGATGCCCTTCAGTAGGTGAATGGATAAATGAAATATTATTCAGCACTAAAAATAAGTGAGCTATCAAGCCTGTAAAAGACATGAAGAAACCTTATTATTTTTCCTTTAATCTGTTACTGTGGTGAATTATAATAACTTATTTCCCTATAATGCATTCTCGAGAAATAACCAATTTGGCCATGATGTTTGATCCGTTCTATATATTACCGAATTTGGTTTGTTAAAATTTTGTTTAGAATTTATATTGCTACCTATATGAGTGAGATTAGCCTGTAATTTTCCTTTCCTTTCTCAGGTTTTGGAATCAAGGTTATGTTAACTTTTGACCAAGACGGACTTAATATTTCCCTCAGCTTGACGAAACTTTAGATAGGCTTCTTATGACTATAGGTCCCTGACCTTTCTTTTCTTAGAGCATTTACTTTAGAAAATTTGCATTCATAAATTTTATCTTTGCCCTTTGGAGACGTAAATTTTCTATAACCCAGGAAATGTCTTTCTCTAGAACCTAAGAGTCATCCCTTTGAAATACAATCATCAAGAAAAATAGAATTGGAAAAGATAAAATAAAACTCATTTATTCACAGATATTATTGTTACTGGTGTAGAAAATCAAACAGAATTTGTGGGAAAACCATGAGAATAAGAGAATCTAGCAAGGCAATTGGATGCAAGTCAATACACAAAAATCAAATGATCTTTTATGTATCAGAAACCAAATATTACAAAATTACATTTTTAAAAGATACAACTTCCAACAGCATTAAAATATTTAGCCATCAAAAAACTTAATTCTGGAATATATATAAGCTGCTCCTAAAAATCAATGAGAACAAGGTAGACAACCTAATAGGAAGGTAAGTAAGAGACAAAAATAAGCATTTGAATAAGCAGGAAATTTAAATAGCCAGCAAACATATGAAAACATGCTTAATCTTTTTATAGCAATCAGCATTTAAAACCACAATGGGGTACCAGTACAAAATCTCAGGATTGGCAAAAATTTGAAGTACTAATAATACCATGTTGAAGATGTGGAATCACAGGAATATTTATACACAGAAGCTGGAAATATAAATTGGATTAACTAGTTTAGAAACTGTTCTGCATTTTATTATCCACTATAGTTTAAGTGATAATTAGCTTGGGCACGATAATTCCATTCTTAGAAATTCAAGGCTATGGAACATCAGTGTATATGTGCAATAATGTTCTTAGACACAATATTCAGTTTTTAAAAACTGAAACCAGTCCAAATGGCCACCAATAATTGCATGGATAAACAAATTATCATATAGTCATTCAATGAAATACTATACAGGAATGAAAATGAACCAACCAACCACATAGCTGGAGCTACCTACAAAAATATGGATGAATTTTAGGGAAAAAGGTGAGGGAAAGAAGCAAGGCATAAGAAAAGCATGCAGTATGGTAGCATCTATACAAAATTCGAAAAGAGTAAAACTAAACTTTGGTTGTCTTAGATGTAAACCGAGCCTGCCACACTGCCTTTGAGTCTTTCCACATGCATTCTCTGACCTTCTCAAAATAACTCTTAGAAATTCATTCTTCTCATAAGTGAATAATTAGAATCCCAAGAAGTGAAATGAAACAGAGAGACACCAAGTGAAGCATGTTCACAAAACACCACACATCAACAGAGTATTATTCCCTCAGATACGTATAATCACTGTCTTTTAAAAGCAAAGCAAAATAAAAAGCCCAGATTAACTTTCCTTAAAATTATGTCTTAGTAATTCTCACTTCTTCACAGAATATTTCTGTCACAGAAACTTATGAAATTCAATGTTATCATTCACAGTAAGTATGAAAAAAATATCACCACCATATATTGAAACAAATAAAATATTATTTCTTTAAATGTAAGTATAATAAATATTTAATAAGGAAAAAATTACATGATTATCCTAAGTATAGGATATGATAAATAACTTCTTAAAATACATTAAAAATTTCCGTTTAAAAAATTGAGACAAAAAATATAAAAGTAAATGCCTAATGAGCCAAAGCTGTAATGTATGACTTAATAAATAACACTTTTAAAAATCCCTAAATTGACAATGATACATCGGAGAATTACAAATAAGCCCAATAAAATGCCAAATATAACTAAAGCAATAACTAAAACAGACAGTCAAGAATAGTGAAACATTAAACTAAAGGCATGTATATGCACCCACCCTGTATACCTAATCTGATGTTGAGACTATATAACTTCAACAAAGGAATTTCTGTTCCTGAAAATTCACATTTAGTAACAAAATTTAGTAGCTGGAAAGAGACTAGATACCAAACTAGAGCAATTGTGTCTCAATTTCTATGTGAAAGTTCCACGCAACTGTGGGACTGCCAAAGAGTTCAAACTGGGATTTTCAGCCTGTGCTTTTAATAGATATTTCTATTTTGTAGACAAATGGTTCTAATTCTCCATTCATTAGGGGTTAAGGTAACAATTTTTGTGAATTCCCAAATTTGAGAACATGTGCTTCCAATATAGGGCACCCTTCTGCCAGTTTCCAGAAAAATTATATGCACACATAATTGCTTATACAGCTTTAGGCTGTTAATAATCCATTCATTCTCTCCTTCACTCTCGGTTCTGTTCCAGCCATGAGTATAGGTTAGTAATAGCTCAGTAGCATTTTTTAGACTTTTGCCTAGGGTATCCTCTCTTGCTGTGGGTCTGTCAATGCTGGCAGCTTTTCAAGTCACCTGGTAAATGGCCAAAGCAGGATACTGAGGTCTCAAAGAGAATGCAAAAAGTTAGGAGACCAGACTTGGCATGGAAAGAAACTGAGGGCACTCTGCAAGACAATAAATGAAGAAGCAGGAAGAAATAAGTACCCTAAAGGTGGAATAGCTATTGTTGCTATAAAAGTTCTCTGGCTGTTCTGTCTGTCCTTATATCACTTGCTCAGACTTCAAAGTCTTGGGAGGAAATTTCCAGTGAGCACTTGGACAACAAGCTCGTCTGCCAGCACTTGAAGGCAGTGGGAAAGGAACAGTCTGGACTTTCAGTTTCATTATTAGAGGACCTGAAATTCCCTCCCAATACAATTATACACAATGAGAGAGAGGTTAATTCTCAAAGAAATCAGGTTCTACTAGGGAGAAGAATGGATGCTAGTCAACATTACCAAAAAAAAAATTGTTGTCCACCAAGGAAATGGGAAAAGAAGAGAATGATATAGACCTTAATAAAAGAAAGGTTTATAATGGCTTCATTACATTATTAGGTCACTATAAGAACTCAGGAAGTATCACTTATCAAATGTATTCTTTTCTTGCAGGTTCATGTAGTTGAAGGAAATTTAGAATAATACAAACCTTAATTCAAGCCAGGGTCTGTCATTGACTAGATATTTGGGGGAATGTTTCTTAATTTTTTTGAATTTCTGTTACCTCCTAGAGTTGTTTGAAGATTCTGAGTTAATATATATAGAATGCCTGTAATGCACACTTCATGAAATAAACAGTTTTCACTCTCTGTGGATTATCAAGGTTCTCCATAGAAAAGAACCAATAGGATATTTATATCTGTAGAAAGAAACATATTTTAAGAAATTGGTGATTATTTTAGGATCACACAATTATGGAGGCTAGCAAACCCAACACCTAGGAGGGCCAGCATACTAGAGACCCAGAGAAGAGCCAGTGCTGCAGTTCAAGTTCTAAGGTCATAAGGTTGAAGACTCAGTGAAAGAGCCAGTATGTTGCAGTTCAAGTGCACAGGCTGTCTGCTGCAGAATTCTCTCTTGCTAGAAGGAGATCAGTCTTTTGTTCTATTCAGGCCTTCAACTGATTGGACAAGGCCCACATTATGGAGGGACATCTGTTTTATTCAAAGTCCAATTTAAATGTTAATTTCACCCCCCAAACATTCTTATATAAACATCCAGAATAATGTATCACTATATATATCTTGGCACTGTGGCCCAGACAAGTTGACACACAAAATTAACCATCACATCATGAGAAATGCTACTATTCAGAAAAATTGTCTTTTTTCTTTTCTATATTCAAATAAGACACTTTACAAGCTGTTAAAACCAACTGGGGAAGAGGTGCCTGAGATTGGACCTGTGGGAATAGGAATAACAGGGATAGCAGGTTTGAGACATGAAATAACAGGTCCCAGGGGTTAGGTACTCAAGCTTTAGAAGAGGCTCATTCCCAGGACTCCTGTGTTGTGGCAAGAAAAAGGTATAGTTAGACTCCTAAAGAAAATAATAACATTCAACCAACACCAACTCCTATCAGGAAATCTTGAACCTGATCAAAAACGAGCTGACAGAGGCAACTATAAGCACTGCATCTGTGGATTGCTTGCTGAATCTTAACAGGTGGCCCTGGAAGGACATAGGCTGGGGCTAAACTTGGCCTTCAGCTGAACCCCTTTCAGAACTGTGCCACTGGACACCTACTACACAAAACCACGCTAATAAGACCAAGAGACTTAAGAGTTTTGCTTAGTACATAGAAACAGACACAGAGAGGCAGCCAAAATGGGAAGATAAAGAAGCAGAAACCAGATAAGAGAACAGAACAGAGATCCAGGAATAATGGAGTCAAGCAATCTCACAGATGCACAGTTCAAAACACTGGTTACAAAGATGTTCAATGAACTTAGGGCAAGAAGAGATGAATTCAGTGAGAACTTTAACAAAGAGATTAAAAACATAAAAATGGAAATGGAAATTATAAAAGGGAACCAGTCAGACACAAAGAACACATTATCTGAGATGAAGACTATATTAGTAGGAATAAAGAGAGTGGATAAAGAAGAGGATCAAACCACTGATATAAAGAATGGGGAAGCCAAAGACACTCAATCAGAACAGCAAGAAAAAAGCCAGCACTATAATAATAATTTAAGGAGCCTATGGGACACAATTAAATGTAAAAATATCCAAAGGAAAACAAGAAGTTGAAGAGCTATTTGAAGAAATAATGATGAAAAACTTCCCTCACCTGGTGAAGGAAATAGACATACAACCCCAGGAAGCTCCTAGAGTCCCAAAAAAGATGAGCCCAAAGAGGCCCACATCATAATTAAAATGCCCAAGGTTAAATACAAAGAGAGAATCTTAAAAGTAGCAAGAGAAAAGCAGTTAGTTAGCTACAAAGGAGCTCCCATTAGACTAGCAGCTGATTTCTCAGAAGAAACTTTGTAGGACAGAAGGGCTTGGCACAAAATATTCAATGTGATGAAAACTCAGGATCTACAACCAAGAATACTTTATCTAGCAAAGCTATCATTTAGAGTTGAAGGACAGCTAAAGAGCTTCCCAGACAAAAATAAACTAAAAGAATTTAGCAACACCAAGCCAGTATTACAGGAAATGTTGGAGGAACTTCTTTAAGAAGAAAAAATATGTATCAAAAACATGAATAAAGAATGGTAATAACTACATTTTAATCAACAATTGCCTCGAATGGAAAAGAATTAAGTGCTCCACCAAAAGATACAGTGGTTGAATGGTTAGGAAAACAAGACCCCTACGAGAGATTCACTTTAGATTAAAAGACACACACAGACTAAAAGGAAGGGGATAGAAAAAGATATTTCCTTGATGCACCTAGAGGGTATTGTGCTGAATGAAATAAATCAGATAGAGAAAGACAAATATTACACGACTTCACATACATGAGGAATCTAAAGAACAAAATAAACAACAACAAAAATGAAAATAAACTCATAGATAGAGAATATTTTGAGGGGTTGGAGGAATAGCGAAAAAGGGCAAAGCAATTAAGAAGTACAAATGGATAGATACAAAATAGACATGGAGATATAAAGTGTAGAATAAGGAAAATGGTTAATGTAATAAATATGTTAGGGGGAAGAGGAGTACTTGATTTAGTGGGGTGATCACTCTATGAGTCATATAAATCTGTAATCACTATGCTATACAGCTGAAACTAATACGTTATTGTATGCCAACTATAATTGAAAAAAAAACTCATTGACTTGCGCAACGTAAATACAAGCAGCTAATTTTCTATTATATTTCAATAAAGCTGGGGGGAAAAAACAGCTGATCATCTGCAAGCTTGTGAATGCCCATTCCTAGAACAGTGCTGGAACAGCACTGTGGCCCCAATGTAGGGCAGGCATGCAGATACAGACACGCAAAACGTTTAATGCCAATATTCAAATGCATGAGGATGACACAGATGAGAAGCATCCGAGTTCTGCAAGGACTTCTCAGAATACACACTGAATCCAAGAAGAGTAATGAGCATTTGTGACATGGCACATACCTGAGGATGAATGAATATTTAAAATCAAACTTCTCGTGAAATACATCCGCAGTCTGAAGGCAGAGAGGGTCCAAAAGAGGCTCTTAGATGACCATGCTGAGGTTACCTGTGCTCTGAGGAGTAAACCTAGGCCAAGAAGGAAGATCATTCAGATTCTTCCCAAGAAGGAAGAAACTAAGAAATAAATCTTCTCTATTATATGTTCATAGTGGCCTCATCAACAATAGATAATCCAAAAAAACCAAGCCTTTATCTGGACAAAAATGGTTAAGAAAAGAAATAGAATGTGAGGAATTTAATAAGATAAGTGATTAAAATAACGGCACTAAATGAAAATTAATGTAATATTTAGGCCTAGCCATATGATATTGCCATTTTACCACATTTAATCTTCAAAAATGGCAAATTCTTATGGTTCTGTTTAATACATATAAGAGTCAAGGTGAAGGCAAGGTACCAACAGCAAACAGACAAACCCTGTACTATAAGGTATTATATCATAATTCTAAACCCAAGGAAATATAGCTCATTGTGAAAGGGAAGCAGAATTGAAAACTTTAACACTGACAATTCACTATTATAAAATCAGGGCCTCAAGATCAGTAGAACAGTAGTAAAAATGGTACTGATGCAAAGTGTAATATGGATCATACATATTCATACAAGAGAAAGAACTCTTTCTCTTGAAAATAGGAAAAGTAGTTTGGCTAAGGAAGAACAAGATTCTTTGTGGGCAAAGGCTGAGGACTGCGAGAGAAAAAATACATATGAATGTGTATGTATATAGGTGTGGGTATTACGTGTGTGTGTGTGTGTGGATAGCTATATATGCATGTGTATGTGTGTGTAAGTGTACATATAGGTGTGTAAGGGGTAAGATTTCCTAGTTGTGATGTTAAAAATATTACAAAGAAGAGAAAATTTAGGCCTTGAAATCTTATTACTGTAGGTCTAGGCATTGTCCTAACGAGGTTTATGTGAGGTTTTTTTTTCCAGACATGATATGAATGAGATTTCAAAGAAGAGAAAGCTGAGGCCTCATTACCTCCTTACTTCATTTTGTAGGTCTAGGTGCTGTCCTAAGGTCTCCCATGGACATACACGGAGCAATTGCTGAACTGCGTTTCTCCCTCACAGAGGGTAAATAGACTAAAGTCTGAACCATGTCCACACGTCCACATTCATCCTTTCACCTTCTCCTTGCTATTTCCTCATTCCCTCTTTTCCTCCCCTCCTTTCCAGAAGTATAGGAGTAGGGAAAACCTTTAATACGGCAGATGCTGGCTGCCCTAAGTGGAGAAGTTGCTCCTACTCCAGTTACTAATGATTTTTGCATATGCTCCCTGGTCCGGTGACTTTTCCTTCTGGACATTGATGCACTGATTCCTCACAGTACATGAAAGTGAATGAGAGTTACCAGTTAAACTGCTTTACTAGTGTGTGTGTGTGTGTGTGTGTGTGTGTGTGTGTGTGTGTGTTCCTCGCAGTACATGAAAGTGAATGAGATTTACCAGTTAAACTGCTTTACGTGTGTGTGTGTGTGTGTGTGTGTGTGCGCGCGCGCGCACGCGCGTGCGTTTGCGTATGCACGCCCCTTGCCAAACAGCTTTCATATACCTTTTAAATAAGGTTTAATATGTAAATTATTAACTTAAACAAGTAAAGAATAAGTAATTCTACAAAGCTTGATGGCTTGAATCTAGGGAATTCTTAAGAACTGCATCATATTTTTCCAATAGGATTATTATCTAATCCTATTACTTCACAAAAATCTTTTAAGCTTTGCAAATATCATTCACAGACAAAAAAGATTAGGTTCAGGAAATTAGGGGATGGCCAAAGTGTAAGAAAATATCCTTGATCTGGATAACTCTACAATGTTTTAGAAGCAGTACAAAGGAAAATGCACAGTACTAGTACTGGACTACAATGCCCGAATTATGAATGTGATCACCACCTTAATCATCTCATTTTCAATTCAGAATATAAGGGGATATTTTATAAAAATTAATTTCAGTTAATTCAAGGTTTATGAAATTCAAAAGAGGCAAATTTCTATTTAACTCAACAAGATTTAGTATCTACTACGTGACAGCACTGTGGGAGAAATAAAATTAGTATAAGAAAGCAAAGCTTTAAGGAGTTCAAAATGTTTTCTGGGAAGTGGAAATTCCAATTTTGGTAGCAGCTCTATGAAGCCTTGGTTCATGAAGTTCCACCAAAGCTAGACATTCCAACATACTTAACTCATGGTTTCTGAGACTGCTTTAAAAATACCTATGCCGGGAACAGGAACACACCTATGAAAGTAATAAGGGAAGAAGCCATAACACACCTATGAAAGTAATAAGGGAAGAAGCCATCAAAGAAACCGTGTGGACCCCCTGCTTGGGTTCTGCAAACATTGGGAAAACCATCACCTTGAGTTCAGGGAAGACAAAAATGAGTATTCTTTCAACCAGTTTGTTTCAACACACAGGCTTGCCAATCCCCAACCTGCTCTCGTCGCTCTCCTTCCAGAGCTCATCACGATCTTGATCCTGGATCACTCGGTCAACACTGCCTCCCTGGAAAGCCTGGTCCTCTTCGGCATAGCTAGGCTAGCAGCACTTGGTCCTGCTATTAGAGATTTTAGAACACAAGGAGCTATTCAGATTCTTTTCCTTCTGATGCCACAGGTTCCCATCACAGAATATGATACTATTTGACTAGGCATAAATTGTTAGAAAGTTGATGCTGGAGGCAAAGAAATAGGGATGGATTGTTCTCCATCAACCCAACTATATAGTTCTTCCTGAATAACAGAACGAACAAATCAAAGATTTGGCTTTCATCCTTGAAGACCATACATGTATATGTATGTATATATCTATTCATATATATGAATATATACATACCCACACATATATGTATGTATATATATGTATTCATATATATATGAATTCAAAGATAATTAGAGGAACGAGAAATAATAACATTGCATTGAATAAAAAGTATTATGGGAAAGGGGTAAAAGAATGTTCAAAACAGTATGAAATGAATATGAGAAGGCTTCTTGAAAGAAGGGAAGTGAATTCAAAATAAAGGAAATGGGGTGGGCAAGAAGGGATGGAAAAAGAATTCATTAAGTTTTAGACAAGCTTATTTTTTATATCCTTTTATTTAATTTTTAACACGCATGTAGCAATTTTAAAATAAAATAAATTTTGGAAAAAGGATGTTTAATTTCCATTCCTCTTTGCTTGCTGCATAAGGAAAATAGGACCAGATTTAGAGTAGAATTTTGATTCTGAGTAGTAGTTTTGGTTATGAATTCTGGATATTAAATGAAATCAATATTGGCGACATATAAGTCTAAACTCATAAATGTCAGTAAACCATAGCATTAGCACAACTTTAAGGTGGGAAGAATGCTTGGAGTTTGACTTAAAATTAATATTTTACTCCTCTCCCTTCTTTTTATAATAGCACCTTAAAAATCTAACAAATGTATATGTTATATGTTTTAGAAAAAAATAGATGGTTATGTCTCAGTTATGTCAGAAGGGCAAATTTCATCTCACTACATGGATGAAGACTATAATGCTTAGAACAGTCCAAAGTGAGGTTGCACAGCCACAGTATTAAATAAATCTCTATTACTGGCAGCGTTAAAAAATTAACTAGCCAGAAATTCAGAGGAGTCAAATTAATTTTTTAAAGTCTCTTCTAAATTTAATTCCATGATTCTATGGCTCTAGCTGAGAGCTTTCCACATGAGCAATCTCCTTTATTCATTCAGAGTCTTCAGCAGAGTTAAAAATTCCACTTTATTCCAGCAATGAGCTACTAAATTGTGTCCGTCCCAAGACAACCACAGCATTCACGACATTGCCTAGCATTTCACAAAATTTGGCTCTAGAGGCCTCTCTATCACAGTCTCTGGAATGCTTTCTAACTTTTAGATCCCTAGACTCCCACCTCAGACCAACAGAAGAAGAATCCTTAAGGGCGAATCCCAGGAATCTACCTATTTAACAAGCTTTCCAAGTGACTGATAGAACCACTGCTCTAATCCTT
>NW_006432945.1:6023341-6027063 GCF_000325575.1 Pteropus alecto
GACTACAGTTATATAGTCATCTGTTCCTGAAGGAGTGAGTTAAGCACTCAAGCATCTCAAACACTATTTAAGCATCCAACCACCTTTGGAAACTAAATTTACAGCATGTAAAATCTTCCTTGACCTTTTCCTTATAAGAGACAATATTCTATTTTCATAGACATTACAATTACTAACAGCAATCTTTCTCAAAATTCCTTGTCTCACCAAGGAACATTGAGTGAATAAGGTCTCAGTTATCAGTAGTGTCTGGTCAAGATTTAAATCTATAAATATTTTAGCCTTTTTTTATTTCTATTTGATATTAGAAAAGAACACAGTATTCAGATTGCACTTGTGACTTAAACCACAGAACACAAATTAAGAAATCCAAGGGAATCAACTCACTTATCTCCATTTTACTGTAAAAATATGAACTATTTGGTTGTATTACCAAGCTATAACTGCTTTACATTCTTTTCTATACTTTGTAAAGCCATAAGCAAAATTAAGGACCCTAGACTTTCATCTACTATTTTTCCATTACAATTTTTGTAAGTGCATGCCAAAGATTTAATTATGGCAAATTGAAAATGTAGAATATTAAAAATCTGGCCAAATTGGGCTATTTGAGAGAAATCATGCCCAAATTGATTAAAAAATTGATCATTAAGGTTTTTACAAAGTATTATTTTCAGTAATATACAGGACATAAAATTTCAAATGTGAAATGCTAATAGTGAGCATATAACGTTTTTAGGCATATGAAAGTAAATTAATATTACTTAAGTTTTTGCACATTCATTGTATAAAGAGACCAGGTTTATGCCTACATGTTCCTGTGTATGAAACTACAGAAAAAAATACATAAAGATAAACATAATAAATTGTTACTAAGTTCTGAGAGATGAAAATGGATTCTAAGTAAATTTATGTAATAGAACATTATGTACATTATGTAGTCATTAATAATCATACTTTCAAAGAATAAATAACACAGGTAAATGGTAATGATTTGTTAGGTATAAAAGCAGGACATAAAATCATAGATTCTATAAAAAAAAATGTATGCATAGAAAAGAACATTGGAAGAAAATTCCTCAGAATGTACAGTGGTGCTCTCTGCCTGAGGACATTATGGATGGTATTACACATGGTCTGATTTCTATCATGGCGGTCGCTCTTTTTCTGATATACTCCTGTTCTTTCAAGTCCTTTTAAAGGTATTGATTCGGTTTTTGAAGCACCTCGTTGAACATAACATTCCACATGTGTTTTTAATACAATAGGATGATCACTTACTGTAATCTGAATATTCTTTAGATAACAAAAGATGCATATATTTATTGAGCATTTATTGAGTATGCACTCTGTGCCAAGCACCGGGGACACAAAGATAAGATACAGATTCTTCCTGAAGAAACTTACAGTCTAGTAAAAGATAGAGAAAAGGTAAACAAGGAAAAGTATAGAGTATATAAGGCACTGTAGAGACACAGATGAGAGCAGTCAATTTTTTTTCTTAGATTTGGGGTAAATCAGCCGAATTTTGACCTATGTGTAAGAATGGCTTTGATTTCACACATAAAAACCAGAACAGAGCTGGAGAGGAAGCCCTGTATGGAGTTTTTAGAGAAGGAAAGGGGTCGGCAGTACGAGAAGTCCAGTAAGGTGAGACGTAAAACTAACGCATTGGATTTAGAAGTGAGGTTCTTTGGGGTGACATTTGGCAGAGCAGTTTCAGTGTTTACCTGTGTGAGCATGTGCATGAGCGTACTTGTGGGGTTGGGAAGGTAGAGGCGGAATATCTAAAAATAAATGAGAATAAAAATAAATACACAAGGATAAAGGGTATAAAAAGACAATCACAAAGAGAAAATACAAATGAAAAATATATATGTTAAAAAATTGACCTCTCAAACATATAAATGCAAGCTAAAACCAGATATCAATTTTGCTTACCAAATAAACAAAATATTCTAAAAATTAATACTCCATGTTGACAAGGATACAGTAAGACAGCACACACTGCTCATAGGAATATCAGATAATTTTCCTATTATTTACCTGGTATAACTGATCTTCCCTTCCTTTGTGGCCCTATTCTGTACTACCTGTAACATTTAATTGTAGTTATAGTCTTCATGTATAACTCTCTCTCTTTGTTCGGCTTATAAGATTTTTGAAGATAGGAGCCCAGCTTGAGTAATCTCTATTCTCATTAATCTCTAGCTTCCATCACAGTGCCCGACTCATGGAAAGTATTTAAAAGATGTGAAATGAATTCATAAGGACCAGAGTTCTTGCTTTGATACATGTTATTTTAGCTAAAATTGACAAAATTCACCCCAACTTTGAATGTTAATATTCAAAGAAACTAAGCAAGAAAAATTGATTTCCTTTATGAAATTCTGATAATGTCCGTGTAATCAGATATAAAGGTAGGACATCTATAATGCAATATGATGCATATCCACAAATAATTATGTTGTCCTACCCCTCCTTCTATTTTGTTATTATAATTTTTCTCAAGGTATTTCTTTTGTTTAAGTCCATATTTATCACTTCATCATTCTTTAAATGTAAATTTTAAAAGCTGTTCAAAGCTGCCCAGTCAATTTAAGACAGTCATACCCTCTATTGTTCAGTTGGCATATGACTAAAACTATGTCTAACAAGTTTATTGAAACTGGTGAAAATGGAAAAAGTATAAATTCACTTGGTATTTGAAGTGGGAAAGTAAAACATGACTAGGCTTTAGTGTATTTTTAATGTGCTTCATATTTCCCAAACTGTAATTTTAATGAATCATCAGAAATTATCGTGTCTGTATGTACTATTCAGGGAGTCTCAGGAAATGTATAGTCATCACTGGGCCCTCAAGAAAACAGGTATAAGATTTTCTACTCTTCCGTGAGAGTTCAGTGCCCCCACCATTGGCATTATCTGGTGTTACTCTTTCGAGAACTGATCAACACCACCAACTGGACAGTGAACCAAGCCACCTCTTTCAGAGAGCTTGGCAATTTTCTTTAAGTATGCCAAAATTACATTACTATTCCTTTGCTTGCTTGTGAATATACTAAATGAAGACAATTTCTCTCATTATACATTTTTGGTCTTTATGTGCTAAATCAGTGATACTCAAACAAGGGTAATTCTGCTACCAGGGGACATTGGCAATGTCTGGGGATATTTTGGGTTGTCACAACTTAGGGTGGTGGGGGGTAGGATTGCCACTAGCATCTAGTTGATAGGGGCTGAGGTTCTGCTAAACATCCACAGCGCACAGGACAGCCCCCTACAACACAGAATTATCCAGTCCAAAATGTTAACAGTGCTAAGGTTGAAACACCCTGTGCTAAGTGATAGAATGCATAAAACTTTCAGGGAGCCCCATCCATCTTTTGAGGCCCAGCTAAGCTATCACCTCTTTCCTGAGGCTTTCTCAGATCAACCCACACTGACATTGTCACATATTGAACTTCCCATAATTTGTTTCATTTGATGGTGACCCATCTCAAAGATTTCCTGAGAAATCAAATGTTCATATTCACTGCTGCTACTTCTTTCTTCCTTTTTCGTAATTTGCCTGTGTTTTAAGACGAAATATTACATAGCTTTATAAATCAAGAGACTCACTAGTTGTGCTACCTCCTCTTCTCAAACTGTCTTTTTTTCCCCCCTTTTCTCAGATCTTTACTGTAATACCGGTTTCAGGGACAGTAAGTTTTGAAGTGGGA
>NW_006432945.1:6027082-6047845 GCF_000325575.1 Pteropus alecto
AGTAATTATCATTGTTTTTCCAGCTAAAATGTTTAGGTAATATTTCTTGTAACCCATATTGCCAACTTCCATTGTTTGGTCATTCTACTAAGAATAAAAAACAAAAAGGCTATGATTTTTGGCTTCTGATCAACCATGTAATTCTCCTTCTATTTAAAGTTTGAAGATTTGGCTTGTTATTTCTAATGCCAGGAATTTACACCCCTATGAGACAGTAGTGGTAGGAACGGGAGACATAGAGGAAAAATAAACAAAAGCTCTGAATTAAAGCTGACAGCTAAATAGAATTCATTAGCAATACTCTTATGAATGAGTAATTTTCTTGAAAAAGATATTTTAATAAGTCACTGCCATATTCCTCATTTTTTTTTCCTGATTCTTGAGGGTCCTTAAATACGTTTGTCATGTACAAACATAGAAACTGTAAGTATGTATGGAAGGGTTTTTCAAGGGTATCAATTGCTAGAAAAAGAATAATTAAGGCTTGTCATAATTATTCTTTGACCTACCCATTTTTTTTAAAGTTAGTTAGATAACCATGTTACTTGGTTGTACATTTCTAAGAAAGGAAGAGCCGTGATGGAAAGATTTTTGCCCAAAGCTGAAGAAGATGATGACGTGGTAGAGAAGTCAGCAGCAGAGGCCAGCTAGAAGATTTTCATTTTCACCCTGAACTGAAACCTACTTTCCTGTTCCTTCCATACTGCTCCCCTTCTGAAGCAATGCAAACCAAGTCTAATCTGTCTTCCATAGAAAATTCCTTCAGATACTTGACAGCTGACCCATTTTTCCCTAAATCTTCTTTTTGAACTCATTTCGATGTATGAAATATTTAGCCTAACTAAAGACAGAAAAAATTCAGAGAACCAACATGATATGATGCTGACACCTGAGGGTAACCCAAGTGTGAGCAGTCCGTCTTTCGAGATTTAAATCCAAGGTGACTTGACCTCCGATCCCTTGGACATTACCAGTGGTACCACTATTATGCCGGAGTGTCGCTCCTCCTACTGTCTTCAGGGCGTCTTAAATGGGGAGGGGAGTCAGAGACTCACTTTTCTCCTGGTTACGGTGGCTCAGAGCCTTTCAGTGAATATTCGGCCTTATTCGATTATCGCCTTCTGTGGATGTTCTCTTTCTCTTCTGTCTTAAGCACTAACTCAAACATGAAACACAGATCCTTGTCCTGCATTTTCCCTAAACCAATCACACGAGACATTTGCTTTTGTATCAAACTTCATAGTAGTTTTGGAGGCAACAGAAGATGCTTACAGGATAGAAATGAAAATGACTTAAATCTATATAGTAGACACCTTTGTCTATTAAATAAATTAAATAGTAGACATCTTATTCTTAAAAGTTCTTTAGCCAACCAGTTTAGTCCTCTGCCCTTTTAAACACTCTCCCATAGATTTCACCCATTCTCTTAGTTCCAGCATCGACACATGATATTCCTAGCCTTGACCTCCAGCCTGTCTCATTACCTCCTATAGGGCAGGGTTTGGTTTCAGAATATTTGCATCACCAGTGGTACCACTATTACACTGGTTAACCTGGCTCAAAACCACTTTAGTGCATTCAAGTGTTCTTTTCTTTGCTATCAAGGACTGTCTATTCTTACTTTAAATTATGACTTATATGTAACCCCACCCCTTCATTTGCAAAGGCCATATTCCTTTACCATGTATGTGGCTTTCGCTTTTCGCTCGATGAAAGCTCTCACACCACTCCCAGATTCAGCGTCCACAGACAGGGCATTCAGGGTCCCACCTCTGCTCCAAACCTCTGACCAGACTCTGCTGGGTAAAGTCCCACCATCATTCTTTATTCATTCTTCATTCCTTTCCTTTCCACCCCTCCCCTCCCCTCCCCATTCCTTCCTTCCTTCCTTCCTTCCTTCCTTCCTTCCTTCCTTCCTTCCTCTCTTTCTCTTCATTCCTTCCTTCTTTCCATCCTCCCTCCCTCCCTCCTTCCTTCCTTTCTTTCTTTCCTTTTCTTTCTTTTTTTGCTTCCCTAAGAAGCCAATTAAACATTTCTCAACACCAAACCACTTTTTCTTATTAGTCCTCCTCCCAGCTGACACATATTTCCACTTCTACAACTTTGTTCTTGATTTCTCCAGCTGTGGACTACCACAACAAAGCACCACAAAACATGTGGCTTAAACAACAAAAAATGTATTTTCTTACAGTTCTGGAGGCTAGAATCATTTCTTATAAGGACGATGGTGATATTTAATCAGGGCCCACCGTATGACCTGATTTTAACTTTATCTCTTTAAGGTCCCTATCTCCAAATATAGTCACATTCTGAGGTACTAGGGGTTAGGGCTTTGACATAGGAATGTGGGGGTGGGGGATACAATTCAGTCTCTAATACCCACTTAAGTTTTCTTCTTCTTCCCTCTCCTCTCCAAATCCCAACCAACACTTAAGGGCCACATTCAAATCCTACTTCCAGTCCTACCACATAATCATTCTTGCTCAATATTCCCTCTTCTTCCTCTAAGCTCTGACCTCATTCACTTTGGCACTTGTATAGTTTCGCCTTCCTGGATGGAACTATTCTATAGTTAAGCTCCTATAAGCTCTCTAAGTTCTTGATAAGTGCTTACTAAATATAGGTTTGAAATTCAACAAGATGGAATTTCCTCAAACCGAATTGCTTTTTTAAAAAAGAACTTTTCAGGGTCTTATTTACTAGGATATTGCTTTCATAGATAATGGGTAAGTTCCTACGTAAGAAAAAGTCACTACTCTGTTACCAACTAAAAAGCAATAGTTCGAGTCTTTGAGAAGAAAAATTTCTCTTCTGCGTGGGCATGTGTGAGATCTCTCCCCTCAATCTTAAATTTCCTAATATTTTTCCTCTCTTAAATAACTTCTAATATATTTTTTCCAGGATCCTTGTGACCAAATACCATAAAATACAATCCAAGCATCTTACTCAAATATTTCCTTGTGCACTGGGCTCTGATACTGAGGGTCTTTAACTTGAAAAATTCAGCATTTACCTCATAAATATAATGCAAACATTTATACTGCACTTGTGTGTGTTGAGTATATTCAAATCGGTCTACTTGTATTATCTCATTTAATCTTTAATTACTCTGTGAATGCATACTGTGATTCCTCTCATTTTGTATTTGAGAAAACTAAGGCAGAGAAATGCTAAATACCTTGCTCAAAATACGTGGTTGATTAGGACAAAGCAGTCTGACACTATGCCCAATGGTTTAACTACTACGTGTGATTCCATCCACAAGCAGGAAAGAGATCAGTGTGTGTGTGTGTGTGTGTGTGTGTGTGTGTGTCCCTATATATAGTGTTCTTTTTTGAAAACTCTAAATTTTAAATTCATAATTATAAATTATTTTTCCAGTATAAATCACATTCTTTTGATATGGATTTTTAAGCAGAAAAATATTTTTAAGTATATTTGTTCTCTCTAATATTTTCAGCCTGTGTTTCAATCAGTTGAGCAGTGTGTACCAAAAAAAAAAAAAAAAAGACAACATTTACATGTTCTTGGGCTATGTGGTTTCCTTTAAGGTCAAACCAGACAGCGGGCCTGCATGAGATTATGCTGCCCTCATGTGACAAACATTGTGAACTGCAAGTGGAATGGACTCAGACTACGATGCTCAGCTCCTCTAGGGGAACTGAGAGCAGCTAGCGAACCCCCACTGTTCACTGACCACTTTCAAAGCCATTTTTACCTGTGACCTCAGACAGCCAATGCAGTTTCCACAAAAGAAACATACAAGTGAGAGACTATCCAATTAATGCAGGTATTTACAATACTACATATTTACAGGTATTACATTCATAATTCAGTAGTAGGAAGTATTAGAAATGTTCTTTCTGGGAACTCAAAATACTAATGGAAAAAGTTGAATCCTGAAATATCTGCAGGGTGTATGTAATTTACCTATTTGATTATACAACCTGACAAGGCCTGACATTTTAAAATCTTAATATCAAACTTGGAAACATGGACTTTAACACATAAATTCTCTATTAATAATTATGAGTTTGGAAACAGGCTGCATTGATGAGATAAAACAGCAGAGATCATGCCCTTCAACAGAATCCAAGGCAGATCTCCAAAAGAGTTCTCTTCCTCTCCTTGGTAAATCTGTTGGCTTGCGAAGGCCATGGCTAAAATCCCGCCTTGGTCATAATTTCGCATGACAGTCTCACCGAATGTGCAGTTAAAAACTAGAAACAGATACATGTGATAAGGGGTTAATATCTAAAATATATAAAGAACTCATACAACTCAACAACAACAACAACAACAAAAAACAATCCAATTAAAAAATGGGCAGAAGACCTGAAGAAATTACTTCTCCAAAGAAGAAATACAGATGGCTAATAGACGTATGAAAAGATGCTCAAGGTCATTAATCATCAGAGAAATGCAAGTTAAAATCACAATAAGATATCACCTCACACCTGTCAGAATGGCTATCATCAATAAATCAAAAAACAAGTGTTGGCGAGGATGCGGAGAAAAGGGAACCCTCATACACTGTTGACTGCAAATTGGTACCGCCACTATAAAAAACAGTATGGAGGTTTCTCGAAAAATTGAATAAATCAAAAAACAAGTGTTGGGCGAGGATGTGGAGAAAAGGGAACCCGCATACACTGTTGACTGCAAATTGGTACAGCCGCTATAAAAAACAGTATGGAGGTTTCTCGAAAAATTAAAAATGGATATATCTTTTGACTCAGCAATTGCACTTCTGGGTATTTACTTATCCAAAGAAAACCAAAAAATAATTCATAAAGATCCATGCGTCCCTATGCTCATGGCAGCACAATTTACAATAGTCAAGATATGGAAGCTACCTAAATGCCCATCAACAGACGATTAGATAAAGAAATTATGGTTCAACAAATGAACAGGACAAACAGAGACTCGCAGATATGGACAATGGACTAGTGGTTACCAGAGGGCAGAGGGTGAGGGAGGAGGGGTTAGGTAGATGGGGTAAAGGAGGTCAAATATGGGGTGGGGAGGGAGAGGGTGAAGTGGGTAAAGTGGATCAAATATATGGTAGCTGAAGGAAACTGGACTTTGGGTGGTAAAGACACAATAAAATATATAGATGTCAAATTATAATGTACAGATCTCTCCCTAAAGTATAATCACATTTTAATAGCACATTTCCCATACTGAAATATATTAAATTTTTAAAGGTAAAAAACAAGAATATTTATAGTCTATTCATTTGAGACTATAAAAGAAGGAATATGTAGAAATATTAGGAGTAAAAGTAGACACAAATGTGATGTAGAAATATTATGAGTAAAAGTAGACACAAATGTGATGTAGAAATATTATGAGTAAAAGTAGACACAAATGTGTAGTAGAAATTTAAAAAAAACCCATCTGGAGTCGAGTTAACCTCCAAGTCCTGGTTCCAACTCTTACTGTCTGTGGGATCTTGAGCAAATTACTCAACCTCTCTTAGCCTGTTTCTTCATCTATTAAATGGTAATAACTTTCCCTCCACTTGGATTATGGTGAAGATCAAATTGTAGCAATGTCAATAAAGGTTTTGTAATTATTAAAAGTTATTCAATGTTACGTAAGCATCAGAATATTAATGACAAGCTAAATCCTAACACAGGTTCATAATTCATCTAAGAAAAGTTATTTTCTTCCTGCATAATGCTTCAAGATATTAGAAATATAACAAGAATGTAAAAGCTTCACAAATGATTTAGAGATTAACTCTGGATTTAAAAAGGCGGTAGGCTAGACAATCTCATATCACCATGGCTACACCCTTGTCTCTCACACCTGAAAATGAATGTTATTTAAAGGTAAAGCCACCCTGTTAATTCTCACAAGAGGATTACAAGGCTGCCAATCAAGCAAAAGACCCAGCAGGTAGGGTTTATGTGAGCTGGTAAATGGGTTCTGTCACAGCACTTGTAGACATGAATTCCAGAATTACTGAGCCTCCCACACCCTATTCTTCTTAATCCAAAAAAGAAAAATTATATTTAAGGACAAAAAATAAGAGCATGGTATTAAATAGATGCATTGCACCTAAAATATACTGTGGTTATACAGAGGATATGTGTGTTCTATACACCTAGATTTTGGCAATTGTACTAAGAATTTTAAAGGCCACTTGGTGTTTCAAAGAGTATCTCAAAGTAAATTTATTTCTTTGTCCATCGTGACAATATTCTTCTGCATCTAAACTTGGACTCTTTCCTTAAGCTCCAGGCCTAAATTTCCTTGTGTATTTAGGACCAATATACCCGGACCACCCAAAGATACTTCATACTCATTATGTCCAGAAACATCACTGTACCCGAACCTCCTCCATGAGCGTTTGGTCTCAGTGAACAATATCGCTATCATTCTAGACACCTGATTAAAACTTTACACCATCTTGATTCCTTCCTCATCCCCACTCTCACCACAGCCATTAATTAAAGAAAAGCTTTTGGCTTCTAACTCTGAAACGTCTTTTATATTCTTTCACTCCTCAGTTCTATTCCTATTGTCGCTGCCTTTGTCCAGGGATTCATCGAATTTCAACGAAATCATCTATATGATGTCTTACCTGTTCTCACTGACTGCCTCTGCTTTCCAAAGGTGCTTTCCACATTCCTAACGGAGGAGTCGTTCAAACAGTAAGGCAGCAAGATTTAAGTCTTTATCAAGGCATTTAATAATCTAGGCCACATCTATCTTTCAGACTTACTTCTAAATTGAGGTCTTAACAAACTATTTTTTATACCACACACCACACACCACTACTATTGCTTGAATACTGTGCATCATAGTTCAGGGCTTTTAGTCCAGCTAGTCTCTGCATCTAGAAAGCTCTTTTCTCGCTTCTCCAAATAGCAACATATTCTTTATTTCTCAAAACCCAGTTCAGGTACTACTTTTCCATCTTCTCTCATTTGATCTGTACTCTACCACTAACAATTTACCATTATTTCCAATACCCTTATAAAGCCCTGTTTGTATTTCTAAAAAAGCACTTTTTTCACACATGCATGTTGTTTTATCAGTAGATTGTAAATCCAAATTCTGTAAACACATCATTTTTAACTTGGTATTTCTTATGGTCTCTAGTAGTATGTGTGTGTGTGTGTGTGTGTGTGTGTCGTCATTTTTAGCTTGGTATTTCTTATGGTCTCTAGTAGTGTGTGTGTGTGTGTTATCCATCAGTAGTTCATTGCATATTTATCAAAAATAATGACTACCATTAAATAAGTGCTTATTATGTGCCAGGCTTTATGTGTCCAACATTTTTCACTATATTAATTGAGTCATTTAATCCTCGAAACAAATCTGTGATGTAGGTAACATGAGCCCCATTGTAGAAGTAAAATAACGAATACCCAGAAAAGTTAAGCAGTTTCCGAATCAAGGTCAACACTGGTCTGAAGTCAGGATTGGAACCAAGGTCTTTCATAATTCACACCTGAACCTTTAATATGTAGCTCTGGATAGTTAACCACAAACAACGAGAGCAACAACAACAACAAAACTATAATAGATAAAAAGGCTGCCATGTGGATACTGACTTAAAACATCAAGAACTTTGGTACCTAAAAGGTAATATAATTAGAATCTGTAAATTTAAAGAATATTATTTCCTACCTCATAAGACTATTTTGCAAATTAAATAAAATGAAGTATGCAAAACACCTAGGATAGTACCAGGAACACAGTAAGAGTTCAAATAAGTTTATATTTTTTTTCAAGAGTCAATAGTATAGAAAGTATACTTAAACTTACTCCCTAAATCAGCAAACCCTAGGGCAAGGAGACATGCTTTAAATTCATAGCAGCTTGAATGTCAGATAAAAGGAAATGTTTTTAATTTACATATACACTTATAAAATATTTCCCAGTGTATCTGCTATAGATAGAAAATACAAATATACTAACAAATTTGTTTGGAAAAAAGTTATGAATGATGGTCTCATACATGACATCACAAAGAGATTTACGTACTTAACTTTTGAGGCTGATGGCATCTCCCACAATATATTTCTCTCCCCCTTGCTGGAAAGAGAGCACTGGAGTCTTTGGGACCTGGACAACGAAGTTCATCCAGCAACAATAATCATATCAACTACAATTCATTGAGCAATTGTGCAGTTCAGAGGTAGCAACACTTTTACTTTTCATAAAACACCCATGAAGTTGGTTTTGCTATTATTGTTTTTGACATTATTATTATTATTATTCGAATGAAGAAACCAGCATGTGAAGAGTTTAGGTAATGTGCCCCAAATTACACTGCTACAAATGTCATAGCCAGAATTTAAGTATGTGTGTCTGTCTGACTCTGGAGCTCTACCTCTTAAGCACTCAGTCTATTTCATTCAATCTATAATTTACTATCACTTTGGATTTTTTTCTTCTGTAAGGAGAAATTTTTTACTGTGATTCGTTACATTATAAACACTAGCTTCTTTAACATAACTCATTCAAGTGAAACACTCATCGTCTAGGCAATCCAACTTCTTTTAACACAAAGAGCAGACATAAACAAATTATAACTTATATAGTCTGAATTCCAATACCATTAAAAACCAGAAGGTACAACGTACATTTATCTATCCACATAGTCTTTTCCTAGAATGGTCTGAAACCAGCAATAACATCACTGGGGGGTAGACTAGCTTCATACCAAATGACTATATGGTGATGTGTTCTGGGTATGTTTTTATCTTGCTGTCTACAAAGGTCATATTGGTAACATATCAAATAAGGAATTTTAAAACTTCGGCTTTTCCCAAGTGAGCAACATTGTCCAGTTTTTACATCTACATATTGGCATTGCCGTTTCCATGGTGATTCTTTTTCTAATTTGATACCTACCACTGCTCTTTTTATGGTCTAGGATCTCACTTTAAAAAAACGGCCTTGTATGTAATGGTTTACTTGGAAACTGCATCTGGTGTATTTTTTTTTAAGTTGTAAGTATTTATGTTGGACCTGCCTGCTGAAACGAAAATTTGTACAACAAAGGGGAACACTCAGGCTTTCCCAGAACTGTCTCTGAACTCTTTCTCCACCACAAAAAGAAGCAGAAAGATGACAGAGAATTCAGAGGGTCTAATTTAACATGATGATGGTTTCGGGGCCCCAGCATCTGATGATGGTAATTACAGACTTTTCTCGCCAAATTCAATATTTTGAAGTTGAGACAAAGCTTTCATTTAAATTTAACTTTCAACCGTTCATAAAGTTCGAAGCTATTTTCATTGTTTCATCAGAAGTCTCAAACGATTATCCTGAAACACCAGAGATACCCACTAAAAGATACTCGTCTCCTTAAATACTTTGAAGTGTTATTTAAGTTTTTGTGCCACTACGCTTTCATCATTTTCAGCTTCCTATTTCTGATCCTTTGGCCACACCGAGAGTCATTAAAGTTTGGAGCTATTCCAAAGAGAGTTAAGATCCTAGGCAAGTCACTCTACATGCTCTTTTCATATACTCTGTCCAAAAAAGCTTTATTTGGATGAATTTTTAAATTATAATTTAAATAGTAAAGTGGTAACACAGTCCAGAAGGCTGCATATGGAAGACAAGCAATTCTCTCAAAAAAAATAGAACATGCTGTATTCTGGGTTTATGTACAGAAGCTCCCATTAATATTTTTGTTTTGTTTTGTTTTGTTTTGTTTTGACCAGCTGGAGAAATACAAATTTCTCCTAACAAACCTCTACATAGCACTAGTAAAGTTATTTTTATACTACTCTCCAATAATATTTATTCTGTCCTGCAATGAAATCCACTGCCATCAATTCATTAAAAATGTTCAAGGTACATTAATTGAAGAGGAAATACTACTTCCCCAAACACATTGGTAGTAAGCTGAATAATGACCTCCAAAGATATCCAGGTCCTGATCCCTGGTACCTATGAATGTTACCTTATATGACAAAAGGGATTTTGCAGATGTGATTAAGGATTTTGAGAGGGGAACACTTTCCTTAATAATCCAGGTGGGCCCTAAATGTAATCACAAGTGTTCTTTTAAGAGGGAAGTAGAGGAACACTTGACTACAGAAGGGAAGAAGGCCATGTGATTACTAAAGCAGAGTCTGGTGTGATGCGGCCAGAATCCGAAGAATGTCTGTAGCCTCTAGAAACTGTAAGAGGCAAGGAATGTATCCTTTCCTGGGGCTTCAGAAGAAACCATCCCAACAGACACCTTGATTTTAGCCTCATAAGACTCATTTCAGACTTCTGGCCTCCACATCTATAAGAGAATAATTTTTGTTGTTTTAAACTAGGAAGTTTGTGGTAATTTGTGACTGCAGCAATAGGAAAGTAGACAGCATTGTACATACATGCCTACGTACCTGTATTTTATAAACGGGAGAATCATCACTAAATATGTTCAAGTCAATTTATTGACCTTTCAAAACCAGTATTCTCAGAGATAAGAAATTCAACAAGGGAACTTTCGGTTTCTGGTCTGGCTTATAACAAGCTTGGAAGCTGCTATTCTGTCCTAAATAAGTAAAAAAACTGAACGCACTGAAAAATCAATAGCTCTTCAGACAGGTGAGGTCACAGGGCAAACTACTGTCCCCAAAATTAGAGACAGATAGGCAGATGGAATCACAACTTACCAGGGCAGAAACACACCAGCAGAAACTTCCAGGAACCAGGAGCAGGTGTCAACGGATGGTCATTGGTGCCAATTCAATGCCAACAGGAATTCTCAATTAGTAGTGTGGTAAAAAACGAAACTTTATTCAGTAAAAACAGCACAAATATGATACAGCACAGCTGTGAGATGGCCCTTGGACAGGCCAGTAAGGCAGAGGTGTCCTCTGGCAAGTGAGGCGCTACTCTGACTAGATAGTTTCACTCCACTACGCTTCCTTCCTCATGCTCTGCTCCACTTAGGCAAGGCAGGTCTGGCAAGATGACTTCCGTGTTTTAGTGCCAGGCGCCAGCGGGAGGAAAAAAGCATCCCATAGAAAAAAGAAAGTGTGCTCCCAAAACCAGAGGGGAGCTAACTTATAAACAGAGAAGTCCTACCCTAGTCCCTGTTTAGTCCATCTTCATGCAAATAAGGACCCCAAATCCTCAGTTTGACTCGTCCGAAAAACACTGTTCTCATTGGTCGGAACAAAACCACTCTCATTGGTCCATGAGGATGCTAATAGGGATGTAGCTGCACAGCCCTGATTGGATAGAGACGGTCTCAGTCCTATTGGTTGAAATACGATTCCAGGAACTCCTTTATAAAGGTTGGCTCAGCCTGCAGGAACACAGAGCGGGCTGTGGGCTGGCAGTTCAGTGCAAAAAGCAAAAAGCAGGCTTCTCTTAATGCTAGGCTGTTTTTTGTTTTGTTTGTTTTCATTTGAGCCCAGATAACCACCAGGAGTTCTTCTTGGTAAGTATCTTTTTTCTCAGGATCAGCACAGGGTAGGAAAATCTGAACTGCAATTGATGAATTGCTAAAGACTCAGTGTAGACAAATCTGAGAGTCAAAAACTTCAAGGCAGACTCCCATTTTTAAAAGTTTTACCCTCTGGAGTTTCTCACAGTGAATATCAAAGAAAAATTCCCTTGGGTTTCTGACAGGGGAGTGGAAAAATAACGGTTAAAAATTATGTCAGAGCCTTGTTTTCTTAACAAGACCTGAGCTCAAGAGAAACTATTTTACTAGTGCTCAACCCATTAAGGTTTTATCAGAGCCTAACTGACCCCATTTATCCTTTTATGCAGAGAAAGAGAAATACTGGCTCTGATAAAACCTCCAACCATCAGTCCCTTCTAAGGCATGAGAGTGGGTGACAGAGAGGCACTTATGAAGCTCACAGTTCAGAGGCATTGGCTCACTACAAGACTAAGACCGAATCAAGGAACTATAGCATACTTCCCCTCTCCCACACTACATCACTAATGGCCTTTTTTACGGGAGTTCCTTTTACCTGTACATTATGTCTAGCTTTCAACAAAAAATTGCAAAGCATACTAAATGGTGAAACAAACAAACAAACAAACCACAGTTTGACAAGACAAAGCATTGGAACTAACCTTGGACATGGCAGAGATGTTGGAATTATCAGACTGAATTTAAAACAACTATGGTTTATAAGCTAAGGGCTCTAATTGAAAAAGCAGACAACATGCAAGAATAGATGGATAATGTAAGTAGACAGAAATTTTAAGACTCAAAAAGAAATGCTAGAGATTGAAAACACTAACAGAAATGAAGAATGCTTTTGATGGGCTTATTAGTAGACTGGACATGAGTGAAGATATTCAATATCATCAGGCTATTGAGAATATGTCAATAGAAACTTCTAAAACTAAAAATATAAAGAGAAAAAAGACTGGGGGTCGGGTAAGGGTAGAGCAGAATATCCAAGAACATTGGAACAAATGCAGGTTAAGTGCCAAAAAAAAAAAAAAATTACTTCTAATTATATTGTATTCAAACTGTAGAAAATCAAAGATTAAAAAAAAAAAAAAATCCTGAAAGAAGCCAGAGGGAAAAACATCTTACCTATAGAGAAGCAAAGATGAGATTTACATCCAGCTTCTTCTCAGAAACCATGCAAGCGAGAAGAGTGTGGAGTGAAATATTTGAAGTGTAAAGAGAGAAATGAATCAAGATATTCAAGAAAATTAAAATAATACTTATTTTAAAGCAGAATAAAGGTAAGTATAATTTTCAAATGAAACTATATGAATTAAATAAAATACAAATAAAATGAGACAAGAATATGTAAGAATCGTGAACCATTCATATTTCAATCTTTAAGACTTTTTCTTGAATTAGAATCCACAAAATAGTAGAGATGCTTAAATGGCCACTATAGCAACAATTCACATGGTAATTATAAGAGATCCTCATTGCAGAAAAGAATCTACACCTACACAGAAAAAGCGTTTCTTCTCAGTAACACGATGTATAAATGTGAGAGAGAAAATAGCGATGCCTAAGGTGTAATGTACACTTACCATATATAAATTCGTTTATGTGGATTAACTCATATAAGTGGATTAACGCAACTCTTCTATTTTATTGTATTTTTTAGGCGAGGCAATCTGTGGGTGACCTTGCAGATTGCAAGGACCTTGTCAATTTACAATCTCTTCCTTTCTTTTTCTTTCTTTCTTCTTTCTTTCTCTCTCTCTCTCTCTCTCTCTCTCTCTCTCTCTCTCTCTCTCTCTCTATCTCTCTATCTCTATCTCTTTCTTTCTTTCTTTGTCTGTCTGTCTGTCTTTATTTTGCACTTACAGCACCTGCAACTCTTCTCATTTTAGAGACACAGAAATGTTAAGCAACTTGTCCAAAGCCACACAAGTGGTGAACCCAGGCAGCCTAGCTCCAAAGTCAGTACTCTAAGCACTAGGCTGTTTTCAGTGACTCTAAAAAGGAACTCTATGGTTTTTCACCCCAGGACATGTAAACTATTTCCATGTTAAGTTGGCTATTTTTTGAGGTACAAGTTTTGACATACCAATTCAAATGACTATCATTACAGGCTTACAAAAGACAAAGTTACACTTTTTAAACACCACTAGTGCAAAATTTGTTATGATTTTTCCAAATAAAAATGATTTTATTATAAACTCTTTAAACCAGATGATCTTCAACTTCTATCATCTCCTGAGTTCGATTCCCACAAAATTTCTAACATCTGTGTAAAAAAAGTTTCTTGCATTAATTTGCTTAAATTTATTTATTTCAAACTTAAGGTTTTTTTTTATGTTGAATAAATCCATATTCATAAGCTTCACAACCTTCAACATTTTATAAATTACAAGAATATCTATTTTAAAGCAATACTTTCCCAATTGCTAAGATTCTATTCAAAAATTTTTTATATGAGTGCTTCTAATTACTTTGATATTAATTATCATTTATCTGGAAGTTGTCCAGCTTTATTATTTCTTCTTTAATTGAATCCAATTCTTCCAATATGGATATACTATGGTTTTACATAAGAGCAAAATGATGTGCTTCATTTTATTTCTAAAACCATTCCTGATGCTATTCAATAATTTATTGGTTGTGAGGATTATAATCATGTCATTGGCCAATGATTTAAGAAATAATCATCAATTCCGAGTTCTCCATTACAGTGAAATATAATTGAGATTACTTCTCTAAAATGTTTTGATTTACCAAATACATATGAAGATCCTGCTATGTTCAAGACACCATTGAAGTAAGAGTTGGACATGGAGCTAATAATAATCTAGTGAAGAAACACTGTGAATAAGTACAACAGAGAGAACACGAGATAAATCATTTCCAAGAAAATGCTTCCTTTATTCATTGAGTTTAGATATAAAACAGCATTACATGTATCTGTTTTTCTAAGTTTTCTCATTCCTGGCTGAGTCAAAAACAAACCTGTTTCCCTGTTAAAATTTTCTTTATCAAATACCCACTACCAACAGTTGTTCAATTAAACAACTGTTATATAATTTAGCTTAAAAGAAGAAGGAGGAAGAGGTGGAGGAGAAAGTTATCAAAGAGAAAAACCACTGAGAAATTTGATCTATTAATGGGCTATTAATGATTTTACTATCATCTGTTCAATGAATAAATTACTGTAGTAAAAGCTGATGAATTATAGACTCGCAATTATATTTAATGTCTACTCAGTTCCAGAGAGTTGAATCGCAGAGTAATTCTTATTTTATAAGACGTAATTTTACTAATACATAGGATTCACCTTTTCCAGGTGGAATGTTTCGTGTAGTCCAACATCTATAACAGCACTGACAAGCCCTTCCCCCACAAGTTTTGTTAGCAGGAGTTTGAGGTTCAATAAATTGTAAATCGTGGTGAGCCAGCGATCTGTTACAATGGTAATAACAAGTAAATATTCACCTAATTCAATAAAGTAACTCTTGAATGTTATTTTTACATTGGTCACATTTTTAAGCCAGAATAAGAATAAACAACTAGCTATAAGAAATATTACCCAACCCAATAAAACAAATAGTGTATCTCCTACTTATTTTTCCACATTTGACTTTTAACAATGTGCAGGTCCTATAAATAGCATAAATGTTACTAATATGTTCCAAACTATAGACTTAAAATGCAAAGTGAAAAATTCAGATAAAAACTCCAAAAGAGAAATAATATGAATACTTTCATTAGAAAGTATGTGTCTCTACTTCTCAAAGGCCAGATATATAGGTGTCTGAGAATGCTAAATTAGTTTCTCATGAAAGAAATGAGTCTTAAACATCCTAGAGTAAAAATAAAGAATAAAGTTTTAAAAGTAAATACTGAAATTATTTTAATTACATCAGGAGATAGAAAAAGCACAATTAATAATAGATTATTGTATGCTTATTGTGTAACAGTTAATGGTGTGAAGTAGTTAACATACATTAGATTCTCACACTGAATCTCTTGGGTCAGTATTCTCATCATGTGACATATTAGGAAACTGAAGCCTAGAGAAGATGTCACCACAATAAACGAAAGAGCTAGGACTCGATCATGGCCATTTCGTAATCTAAAAACAATCTTCCTAACCACTATCTTATGCTACTTACTTAGCAAGGAAAAAGAAGTCGAAATATTCTTAATTTCTTCTGGCTTTTCATTTTGAAATAATTTCAAGCACACCTAGAATTTGGAAGAATAGGACAAGAGAGATAATTAAACAATGTGATAAAAATGTTAACAATTAGGGAATCTGGGGAGGGATAGAGCGAAGTTCCTTGTACTTTTCTTGTAACTTTTAGATTTAAAATTATTTCCAATTTAAAAGTTACAAACAATTGTGTATTTTTACACATATATGTGTGTCTGTGTGTGTGTGTTTTCCTTAATCAGAATCATTAGAAATATATGATGCCTTGTTACCTCAAATATTTCAATGTGCATTTTCTAAGAACAGGAATATTCTCTTCCATAACCACAATATAATTGTCAAAATCAGAGAACTACTATTGACACAATACTATTATCAAATCTACAGACCTTATTCAAATTTCACCAATTGTCTTAATGATATCCAAGAATAGAGCCAAGAGGTATTGCAATTCAGAATCCTGTAATCCAGGATCACATATTGCATTTAGCTGCCATATCCCCTTAATCTCCTTTAGTCTGAAACAGTTCTTCATACTCTTTCACAACCTTCTCATGACAAACTAGTTACTTTGTAGGATGTCCCTCAATTTGGGTTTTGTCTAATAGTTCCTCACGATTAGATTCAGACTATGTATTTTGGTTAGAATTCCACAAGGGTGATGTTGTATCTTTCTCAGCACATGACGTCAGTTTGTCTCATCACTGATGACGTTAACTGATCACTTTATTAGGTTTCTTCCATCAGATTTCTCCACTGTAATTTGTTATTTTTCTGTTTGTAATTAATCAGTAATTTGTGGGGTGATACTTTGAAATTGTGTAGATATCCTGCTCTTCATCAAACTGTCACACAACGGTTTTAGCATCCATTCTTAATTCCTACCTGAGTGAAACATGACCACGATAGTTCTGAGAACATACAAGCTTGAGGGTGTAAAAAAATACAAATGTTCAAGCCTTGATTAGTTACTCACGTAGAGATGCATAAAGGTTGGTTTTTAAAACCACCTGAGGGAAAAAGAGAATAGGAAGAGCTGTGTGTGTAATTAAACCTGTGCTTCCTGCCAGTGTTACTGCTATCGTCAGAGATCGGGCAGCTTTTCCCTGTTAGTTCTTATAGAAATACAGACACTAAATACAGAATTATTTTTAGAAAGAACCACTTACCAATAACGCTTCATTCTCAATTATGAAAACACGTCATTCTCAAAGTGTTTCTAGCATTAACACTTTCCAACCAAAATCGACCCTTCTAGAATAACTTTTAAGTAGAGAGAGCACTGGCCATCTGGTCATGACTGGGAAATTCTCGGTCACCAGAATTTGTGAGACCCTAGATGCATGAGGTAAACTTACTTGCCCCGGGTTTCCTTTTCTGTAAAATAAGGGATTTGGTTGCGGAGGGGGATTCTTCACCGTAGGTACATGACATACAACACAGCTATCTACAAATGCCGATAGGTGACCCAACATCCAGAAATTCTGACTTATTCAACAGGTGAATCTCTTCAGGTAATCCTGATGGAATATTTAAGATTAGGAGATCTCTGAGATGTGTCTAACTCTGATTTTATGATTATGTGGTTCAATTTCTCTTTCCCATAGCAAACCAGAGAGGTGATTTATTATTCCACCTCTCATTTTCCTCCACTCAATATAAACTTCTGGCTTGTGCTCAGGGTACTGATTTTCAACCTTTAGCAATAAGTAGGAAATGACTAGTTAAAAATGCAGATTTCTATGACCTACCCATGAAATTCTGTTGCAGTAGACCTGGAACCTGTATTTTTCACAAGCACCCAGGTGATTCTGAGTCCACTAGTTGAGAACTGCACTTTTAAAAAAGCTGTCATGGCATATATATATGGCATATATATATATACACACACACACACACACACACACACACACACACACACACACATATATATATATATCTTACTGTTAAAGTGTATAGCTGAAACTTATTGGATTTTGTTAACTAAAGTCATCATAAAAAATTAATTAATTAATTTTTAAAAAAAACTGTCATGGGTATAATTTGCAACTTCAAGGAAGAGGGTTTACCTAAGGAATCTTTGGGACTCTGATTCACCCTGGAATATAATTTTTGGCTAAATATGAACTATAATGAGAAGAAATTTTGTAGATCTATATGGGCTAATTTGGGTAACTTCTCCAAGAGTTATTGGTGAATGAAAACTCTAGTTAAAGAATGCTATTCGAGTTTACGGCCATGCTACCCTGAACAAGCCCAATCTCATCTGATCTTGGAAGCTAAGCAGGGTCGGGCCAGGTTAGGACTTGGATGGGAGACTACCTAGGAAGACCAGGTGCTGTAGGCGTAAAAAATAAATAATAAGGGATTGTAAATTGACAAGTTCTTGCAATCTGTGAGGTCAACCAGGGGTTGCCTCCCCTAAAAAAAAAAAAAAAAAAGAATGCTATTCATTGTAATAACCTGCCTCTAAAGTCAAGTCATCGATCTCTTCCCTCTGTACATACGTGCCATTCCCCCATCAAGAGGCTGGGCCTCTTCCTGCACTCTCCTTGAATCTGAGCTGGTCTTAATGACTTTCTTGACCCACACAATGTTGCAAAAGTGATTCTGGGACTTCTGAGGTGAGGTTGTAAGAAGCTTTGCAGCTTCCTTCTTGGTCTCTTGGACCAAGAGTTGCAACACGTTATTGCAGCTCTTGCTATGGGGTGGCGGGAGAGGTCATCAGCTATGTAAGGAGTCCTATTGCCCTGGGAATGACATGTATAGAGAGAAGATCTCAGTCATCTCTGGCTATTACAGCCCAGGAAACATGTGACATATGAATGAAGATGCCATTCTGGCCTTTACAGTCCAATAGGTGCCATGTACAAAAGATTCAAGGTTCCAGACAAGTGGCCCCGGTCAAGATGCCCTAGCTATCCCCAGCTTTTTGACTCCAGACATCATAAAGTAGGAATGAACTATCCCTGCTGTGCCCTGCCTAAATTTCTGACCCACAGAATTGTGAATAGAATAAGTTTTGGTTATTTTTTGCCAGTAAAAAATATTAGCATGATGGTTGCCACATAGTGATTCTTAACTCTTTCATTCCTTCTAAATGTTGATTGTTTTACTGAAAAGAAGGGATTTTCCTTCTTCTCCATTTATTTATTATTTAGTTACTTATTTAAATCAGAATATACTCATAGAATCTTATTTTATTCTATAAAATATAATCTATTATTATTATTATCTTTTATTTTGATGCTTAAATTGTCCCAAATTTGACCACTGTGGTCCTTTCAAGCCAGTTCCTATATTATTTTGACAGGTTCTCATGATTTTTGAGCATTTATTAATTTTCATTATGACATTTCAGGCTCATTTTTTATTTCTCTGATCTAGCCCTCATTCCTTTTAGTGAAGATGTTACTTAGAAACCAAAATTTGGATTCTAAGTATACTCACTGCTACTGGAATGTTGTTTCTGTGGCTCAGCATGCAGAACTAGGAAATATATGTATGTATGTTTGTATATACACACACCTACACAGGTAGGTAGATAGATGATAGATAGACAGATGGACGGAAGGGGGAATAAAAGGAAGGAAGGAAGGAAGGAGCCATGATTACATACTGATACCTCCCATCCCAATCCAAAATCACTGGCTTCACACTAATCTTCCCCCCAGGGCACAGTTGTATTCCAATAAAAAACGGTAAGAAACTAAACTATTTTCCCCTCAATGTATATTTACCCTTAATGTATATTTACTCTCAATGTATACATTTATTTGCATGTTACATAAAGTAATAACAGATTGCTAACCTGCAACACTGCGGAAAACAGTCCTACTAATTAGAGTTCAATATTTCTGTAAAGTTCTTTTGGTCATTATTCTAAGGTTAAGTTTTCAAATATTGTATGCAAAAGTCACTTGGGCTCATTACCCCTCACCTTCAATGTGGCTGTATTTTTCATCTGAAAAACTTAGTTTCATTTGCTTCCGTTTATATATACCATTTTAGAGTCTCTTCATTCTTATTGGCTTTAATTTGTGAGTTTAGTTTGGGTTTGTAAAATATTAGCATAATTGCAAAAATCAAATTGTACAAAAATTATACTTAGAAAGGAGTCAGTTCCTCATCCCCAATCCTTCCTTTCTGCCCATTCCTAGTAGTTAGCCAACGTTATGGGTTTTTGGCTGTTGCTTCCTGTGTTTCTTTTTTTGCAAAAAGAATTGGTGTCTCTCGATCATTTGATGCATCCTGTACTATAAGTTGATTATTCTTAGATCATTGAATATATATCTATGGGATAGTCTTGAACCAACAGTCTCATTGTAAAAGTCTAATTTCTGAAGGCTGCAGTAATATTTTTGGTAAACATTCTCTAGCAACGGGTAGGAGGTTAATAAATTGTTGTTGGATAAAATTTCATTGTTTTAAATGGCACATGGAAGAAAAGTGAAATGACCAACATAATGGAAAAAATAAGGGCTAAGAAAAATACAATAAAGCAGAGGTCAGTAACATTTCTAAAGATTATTCAAACTTTTCTAGGATTTTTTTTTTTTGCCAAAACAATAAAAATAATAGTAATAATAATAAGGATTAGCAGAGATTTTAAGATACAAAACATTTCAGGGCACTAAAAAGGGAGAAGAAAAAGTTGCTTCGTAAATTTAAGATGAAAAATGGACCATGTCAAATGAAGCTGGGAAGGATAGTTATTACATTAAATCAAGAAAAATTTCCTGATCAGAAAAACTATTTTTTTCTTTCAGAAAATGGCAAGTGAATTTTTGAGACTAGATATCAGTCCATGCTGAAAAGAGAAATTTTTTTTTCTCAAATAATATACAATAGGTGGACAAAGACTGTATTTTCCACAGGACTCAAAGCTCTTTTTTTAGTTTATTTGTTTGTTTTTGGCTTACTGTTAATGAATAGGCTTTGTTAATTCTCTTATGTCAATCCTATTACTTGTTCAGAGCTATTTCTGCAAGGGTCATCAGAATCCAGGGATTTTAAATCTGAGCTTAAACCTGTCCAAGTTCAAGAGAAGTTCAGTAGACAGGGATTCTTATCCACTGAACATAATCAAGGACACCAGGCACAGAGAACCAAACTGTGAGTCCACAAGTAGTCTTCTTGATAATATAACTTTTTAAATTTTACTTTC